>NC_081408.1:542577691-542885191 GCF_030272615.1 Cryptomeria japonica
GATAAATTCCAACGCCTCTTTTATACAAAGAAAAACCAAAACAAAAGCACCATAATTATCTTACAATTATAAAATACTAATGTACAACTCATTCATTATAGGAAGGTCTACGTGTAAGAACAATGTAGGGTATGGATTTATTATTTGATAATTTAAACCATAAAAATCCACCTAAAATCAAATATTTCCCTTCCATGTATGGGAGTTTGAGTAGAGTTGGGCTTATTTCAAGCTAAAAATACACATTTTAAATGTTAAGAATACAACATTCATTATGGAAAGGTCCACATGTAGGGACAATGTAGGGTTTGAGTTTATTAATATTTGATGAAAAGCCCACCCGAAATCAAATGTTTCTATGAACATGTATGGTAGTTTCACTAGAGTTGGGCTTAGTCCAATCTTTAGATAACATTTAAAATGTTAAGAATAGCCTACAACATCTATTATGGGAAAGTCCACATGTATAGATAATGTAGGGTTGAGGTTTAATATTAAACCCCACCTAAAATCAAATGTGTACCTTCATGTACACGAGTTTAACTAGAGTTGGGCTTCGTCCAAGCTTCACACAAACATTTAAAATGTTAATAATACCTCACACCATTTGTTATGGGAAGGTCCACATTCACAAACAAGTAGTGTTTGGGTTTATTAAATTCCACGTGTTAAATCATCAAAGCTCACTTAAAGTCAAATGTTTCCCTTCATGTATTGTAGCTTGACTAAAGCTATACTTATTCCAAGCTTCACATAAGCATTCAAAACGTTAAAAAATAAATACAACACTCATTATGAGAAGGTCCACAATCAGGAATAATGTAGGGTTTGGGTTTATTATTCCACATGTTAAACCATCAAAGCTCACATAAAGTCAAAAGTTTCCCTTCATGTACCGTAACTTGACTAAAGCTACAATTAGTCCAAGCTTCACATAAACATTTAAAACGTTAAGAATAAATAAATAATATTATGGGAAGGCCCACATTCAGGAACAATGTATGGTTTGGATTTATTATTCCACATGTTAAACCATCAAAGCTCACTTAAAGTCAAATGTTTCCTTTCATGTACTGTAACTTGACTAAAACTACACTTCAAGCTTCACATAAACATTTAAAACATTAAAAATAACATACATCCATTATAGGAAGATCCAAGAAGGCACAATGTAGGTTTAGATTTATTACCTGACGTGTTGAAACATAGAATCTCACATAAAGTCAAATGTTTCCTATCATGTAAAAGAATTTGTGTACATATGAACTTAGTACAAACTCCAGATAACCATTTTAGATATTCAAAGCAATATTCAACATTCATATTCAACACACATTACGTTTCAATATATATTTCTAAAAAAAAACATGTTTTACACATATCTTGATATACCTGAATCAAATATTCTAAAAAACCTCCGGTATACTTCACCATGTCCAATCCACCAAGAGTAACATTACCCAACATTCCATCCCTAAAAAAGAAATACTTTATACATATATCTTGATAAAACCAAATGAAATGTCCTCAAACGCGTTTACTTCACCCACCAAGAATACCATTGTCCAACATTTCATCCCTAAAAATTTATGCTTTCTATGTATCTTTATAATCCGGAATCAAATATCACCCACCAAAAGTACCATCATCCAACATTCCCTACAAGTTTTGTCAAATTTGTCAAATATTACTAAACCCCACCTAATCTAGAGGTACAAAATAGTGTTTCCCACTTAGACCCTCCTCTCCACTTATTCATTGTACCTACACAAATCCCAGAGACTTATGACTTACATAAACGCACGTGCTAACCGTGGTCTTTTCAACTGAGCTATGAATACACAAAATACAGTGTGCAAAGAGTTCAATCATTACCTAAACATAAACGGCTTAAACGGTTAAGATAATTTTCTTCCTTTTCTAAATTTAGTGAAGTTAAAGTTCCATGAATTAGCCCGTAGCCAAAAGACAGTTAAAACAACATCTGTTTCTATCTTTCACACTTCCCGAGATTTTTAATATGCTCTCAGATTGCGCCACGTAGCCATTAATGGACACGCGGTAGAAGGTAAGGTGCGGATCTGAAATGAGATCAGATCTTGGTGGCGGCATTTAATTTGCTGGGCTTTTGTAGCCACGTGGTGGGGCCCAATTAGCCTAATGGAGGGGGTACCTTGACCAATCGTGAGCTGCCACGTGGTGGTTGAAACGAATTAGTTCGCAGCGGTTAGGGCTTTTATCGCGTGTGGGGGGCCCGCCTTATGTATAATAATACTTTACGTAGAGATTGATACGAGATACGGATTTGTCGTCTTATGTATGATTATACGGCTCCTAATAATACCTGGCTACGTAGAAATTTACATTACCGTTAACTAACGGTAAATTTGGAGGTGATCCTCGAGATTCGGGCAGCTTCGTGGCTGTTCGGTATTCTGTCTGCTTTGTTTAGAAAAGCAATTGTTTAATTACAATTTAATAATATATAGTAATTTATGTAAAAGTTTTTGAAAATAAAAAATGTTTGGTGGTTTATCGTTAGGATAAGAATAGTGAAAAAAATATCTAAAAAAAAGATGTTATCAACTTAAGGATAGGAAAAATACTATGGGCTGTTTAAGCACACGAGTTTTATTGGTTAAAACATTTTTCTAATATGCAGGTGGTTTCTAAATAAAGTGATTTTTAATGTGTTTGTTCGTAGAGAGCTTGCAAGCACGACAACCCAGCAAGTCCGACTTCATCCCTTATGATGTCGGAGCCTTGCACTCAGCAAGACTTGTTCACTAGTAGACCAAGGGCCCATTGACCATTGGTCTAATTTTGATGTTCATATGAGTAAGATATTTATAATCGATATTCAATTTTTTTTTTTAAATGAACTGAATATTGTGCAATTTCATTTTACATAATTTTAATTTATAAGAGTTAATTGTACAAAAACTTCTTATATAATTTTAATTTATAGAAGTTTTAATCTTACATAACTTTAATATAGAAGCTTTTGTGTGCACTATAATAGATTATAGAAATATGATATCTTTACTACATATTACAACTAATTTATAATTGGTATTTTTTTCCTTATAAAAAAGTATATTGAGAATGTTAGATAGACATCACTCTTTTTGTTAATTTAGTTGTTGAAATTTGTTTAGTAGGGTCTCGATTTTTTTAGAAATATTGAATAGGGTGAGTTTCATGGATTAACCTTTAAAAGTTCAACAAGGATAGTAAGACAAATATGGTTTAAAATATTGTAAAAAAAAAAAATCATAATTTTAATCTAGAAGATTTTGTATGTACTATAGTGGAATGCAGAAATATAGTATCTTTAATACATGACACTATTAAATTATAATTAAAAATATATATTTAGAATGTTGAATAGACATTAATTTTTTTTGTTGATTTAATTATTGAAATTTGTCTAAAGAGGGCTCAATGTTTTAGAAATTATTGAAGAGAGGGGAAGAGAGAGAGAGAGGGAGAGAGTTCTATGGTCTAATTTAATACCCTTCAAGTCCCTAAAGTGTAAAAGCTGAATTTTAATGAAAATTCACATCTCTATTAGTGAGTTAGTGTTCAAATCTATTGTTTGGGGCCTAGGTCATTAACAACAAAGATGGAGTAAATCATTCTGTAATGCCCCAAGTTTTCACCTAAGACATGAATGGTAAAAGCACAAACATACAACTTCTTCACAATGTTATTGTTGCACAAATGTGTCTTAGTGCACATATATACACTAGAGATATTGCAACATAATGTAACAATAGTCATCTAGCATGCATGATGTCAATCTACAAAGTATAATGCAACAACAAACAAATTCTTTGGAATACAATTAAATGACAAAACCATATATAAATGCACTACACTCTTAGCACATGATGTCCATGCACAAAGCATGACTATATAAGTGCAAAACTCAAACATAGTTTCTTGATTACCTCATTGTAATAACTATACAAGAGGGTAGAGTTTCCTCTAAACATAATGAAAGAGTGCAAATTCACTAACTCCCATCTCTCACAAATGAATAAGACATGAATGCAAATAGGTCCCCATTTCTTAGTCCAAGGAAACTTGAGCATCATTACATCCCAAAAAACCAACCAAGACGCACTCACACATCCCAAATTATTTGGAATTAACATCCAATCACAAAGAATGTTAAGTTGAGAGGCTGGAATGGTAAGGTGGGTCATTATCTCAACCTAGTCTAATAAGATATTCAAGACAATCTCCTCTTGAGACACAAATGAAGCATAAATAACAAGAGATAATATATGTCTCACCAAACTAAAATGATAAAAATTCAAGACAAACTTTAGAGAATAAATTTCATTTTAATTTTTTTTCCATTATTATTTGGTCAACAACTATCCTAAGTATCCTAGGATCCCCTTTTGGATGCAAAACACCCCTATTGCTAGTCTACAATTAACCAAGTGATTTGCAAGTCACCCTTAGCTATCCCAAAATTAATCCTGTATACACCTAAAAATGGTCTGAAGATAATTAATTGAATAAGCAATTATTTAATTAATCCTCTTCCCAATTTAATTGAATTCATTAGCAATTTGATTAAATTCTCCCATTCATCTACTTATTAATAAATCTAAGGATTTATTTAATAGGTTCATTTCAATAATCCCCTTTGATTAATTAATCCAAATTAATTAATCCTCCTCCCATTTAATTTATTTCTTCTAATCTCCTGATTAATTAAAATAAATCAATTTATGAGTTGTTGAAAATTAATTAGTCTTTTCCTATTATTTGAATTTTTAAATTCAAATTACCCACATGCCTCCTAACTCCTAACCCATTCCACCTAACCTTGGGTTTAACTAACCCTATCCTATCTTGCACATCCTAACCTCCTATGGTGTGGATATTCTCCCCTTGAGACACATGGCACTTTGGCCACATGTCTCCTCTCTTGGACACTTGCCCTCTTATGAGCAAGGCTCCTTGACACTTGTCACCACAAATATGACAAGTGTCCCTCCCTCCAACCTCTTCTCCAACCTCCTCCAATTTCACCCTTGATATCTTCAGACTCAATCTTGACCGTTGATTCCTGCCACCTCACCCCTAGCCTTGGAAATCCTATAAATATCCCCTATTTTGGAACTTAAAGGATCCCATCCCATTATCATTTATGCATTGTCACTATAGGCATATCCATTCTAGCATATCATTTAAGCATTGTCATTATAGGCAATTGCATCTTAGATCTAGTTTAATTGATCATTTTCTAGCATAATTGTTGAATCATGTAGCTTAATCAATCTCTTTTCTAGCTTAATCATGCATATCATTAGCTTAATTAGACTCTTGGATCAATCTAGCATAATCAATCTCATCTAGTTTGCATATCATCATCATTTCAAATCCTCTATCTAGGTGTAGTCAAGTCACTAGGATTGCTTATCTAGATCTGAGAGCAAATCCATACTCACATCTCTTAGGAGGCGATAGGTCGCTTTGTCATGGTTTATCTTTCATTTTATTTTAATTTTCTAACCATGCTTGTAATGATCTATTGAGTGTTTGTGTTGCAGCTGCAGGTACCCTACTTCACACACATGACAAATCCTTTTATCAATAAAATCATCCCTGCAAGATAAGGAATTTTGGAGTACTATAATTCCCTATTTTAGATATAGAGACCTTTGGAAAGTATAATTTTATTCTAAAGAAGTTATAAGGATTCCATAAAATCCTATTATCTGAAATGAAATAAAAACCCAATTGAAAACCTTATAAGCAATTAAAAAATACTAAAGGCTAGAAATTATAGCATTGGAAACCAAGACAAGCCAAGAAGGTTGAACACAATATGTCATAGCATCCTTGTTTGATGATCTCTTATAAAATTATATGAGCTAATCTTTTCTAATGTTCTTAGGGTTCAATTTACCATGCCTAAAACCCATGGAACAATAAATTTATTTTAACCAAAAATCACAGTATTACTATGTTAGCAGGAAATCTGAGGGATGTATACTAGACTTTTGTGCCCTAAGAAGTTATGGTGTTGTATTCTTTAATCCCATACTTAGTTATATTAAGGAAACAATGAATTGTATCCAAACAAAAATGTTAGTTGTTAATCAGAATTAAACATGCATAACACATATAGATGAGACTTCAAAAGTATTTATATGTATTCAGATCAATTGATCTATATTACATATCCTTATAACTCCTTACATTTACATATACAATCCTTTACATATCATTCTCCATTGATATCTTATCTCTATTATTCATCATTATACTAGTGAATGGATCTTACAATATATTTATATCTAGTTCATGAGATGTGACCCTTAGATGGTATACGCAGTCTACTTCTTATGTTCTAAATATTAGCTTTTATGGACTTCAAGTAGTGAGATGTGGTAAGTTTTTCGTATCTATCTATGTGCCTATTTCCTTGCCAACAACTATCCATGAGAAAATGTGCCTTTTAATCATTGCAACATAAGAATATATATTAATAATTTGAACCCCTAACCATTGAGATGATTACACAACATCATAATAATGGATAAAAGTACAAACCCATGTCACATTTCTATAAAGGAAATGACCAACAAATATTAAAAAAATTAGCTTTGACTGATAATATGATGAAATCCAGTCAAATATTGAGAGGTTGGGGGGGGGGGGTGGATCAATAGATAGAAAAAAAACTAAACTTTCACCAAACTTAATCCTAGCTCATAAACAACTTGCTAAACTTAACCAGTTTGGTTACTGTTATCAAAAACTGTAACTGCACTGTCAAACTTTACCGATTGACTAAAACATCAAATATACAATGTAATCAGATCTATAACTCAAATACCATTTAACCAAAACATCAAATCACTTTACTATCATCAGTAATAGCTCATTTCATATCACTTTCGGTCATCTAAACATATCTAAGTGACTTTACCAGTTAATCATATCAAAACATAACCATGAAATCATTCACCACTTGACACAATGAGTTTTCACGTGGAAACCCAAATGGGAAAAACCATGGTGGGGATGAATACCCACAATTATTTTGATCTCTTCTGAAGTTCGCCCTATTAGGAGCTAAGCCTTGTTAGAAGGTTATACAATAATGTTATGTTAAGAACATATCTATTTAGGGACCACCCAGTTAAGGGATTGACTACAATACCCTGTTAAAGGCAATACCCTATTAGGAGTAACCTCGATAGAAGATTTAAAATCCAAACTAATAAATCAACTGGTTAGAACAACACCAAGCCTATTAAAGCTTACCCTATTAGGGGATTTGACTGTTGTAATGGTTAGAGAACAACAGGGTCTTTCTTGATCTAGTAATAACACTATCTTTCTTAGTCAAATCCTTTTCTGCTCCTATTTGCCTTCAAAACATTCTGCAGACACTCCTTCTGGTTCGGCAACAATCAAACTACCACACTCAACCAAAATTTCCAACATAATTATAAAACAACTCATCGACCTTATAAGAAAATACAATAGGTCGGTAACACATCACAAAACCTACAAATCTCACCGAGATTACAAACATATTGATTCAAATATGACTATTAGATTACATAGAAATCAACAACACATTGTTCTAGACAACTTCGACTGCTCCTGGATTACCACTCATTGAATCTTGTAACTCATCACGCGGTTATCACTTCATGCTATGCAATTGCTCATTCTCAAGATAAGAAGTTATCTTCATGCACTAAAACCACTTTGAAACTCACCACGTTCATCGTGCATACGTGGCATCTTCATCTCCGATCACCATTCGATCATAGATCAACATAACTGATTCACCAAGCTCCATTAGTTAGGGTTTGGCATATCAATTGGTTAGGGTTACTAGTTGATCACTCTGCTTCAAATACCAATACTAGTTTCCAACACTATTCTACTACCGGTTGCGAAAGTGCATCACTATCGGTTGCAATACAACTCCATTTGATGGACTTGAAAATCACTGAGAGGGGGGGTGAATCAGTGACACCAAATAATACACTACTTCAAACACTAACTGGTAGATGAACTTAATCAAGCATTTAAACAAAATACATGCTATCCAAAATGATATAGCAACATCCACAAAAAGTAAAGCATCCACCATAACACAAGTGTTTATACATGGAAAACCCAAATAGGTAAAAACCACAGTGAGATGGAACTCACAAGTTAACTATCTGCAGTAATAGATAATTGACCGGTTAAGGTCTTACAAAGTGCTCTACTAGGAAAAAATCTTGTTAGAGATCCCAAAGTTTGATTAGAAGCTTATACCCTATTAAGAGTACTAGGAGTAACCTCAATGGAGGATTTGAGAATCCAAACTAATGGATCACCTTGTTAGAGGATTTGTACAATGAAGCTTGCTAGAGCTTACCCGGTTGGGGATTTGATTTTGTTGTAATGATTAAAAAATAACAAGAATGGTTTGATCTATTCTGAGTAGCACAATACTTGCTTGATCAGATCCTTCTAAGTACATTCAACACTACTCTTCATCATAACACTTATCTCTCTTCAACAAAAGCTTTCACTCTTTATGCATATTAGTATTCACATAACATCATTCTCTATCACTCTCAAATGATTCACTAAGATGTCTTAATATAGACATTCAAATCTTATGTCGGCCTAAGGAAATCAAAACATAATTTCCTAGGTGCTGTAAGGAAGTTAAGTAGCGGAAACAACTTCCTACACTAACCTTGAGAGGAGGGTAATGCAAAACTTTTTCAGATTGTTACAACAGTTACAGAAAATAGAAATAGATACAATAGCATTCATACCACAACACAGTGATTTACGTGGGGAAAACCCTTTCGGGAGAAAAACCCCACCCTCCAAAAGCAGCTCAATATTTTATTCAGCAATCAAAAACAGATTACAAAGTACTTGCAGAGCAAGCTCTTCGCAGGAGTACCACTAATCAGAGATTCAAAGGCAACTCAATAGCCATAAGACTCTTACACACAACCTCTATCTCACACACCTCATAAATAGGAGATACAATACAAGAAACCGTCAAACGGTATTACAAAACCATGGGCTAAAACCACCCAATAAGGTGTAGCCGACCTTATCTCCCTTCTATGACATGTTAAAGCACACATCAACACGTGTCGCTCCCTTTTACAGCTCATTTATGTATTCGATACAAATTATTTTTCCTATTTCAGGAGTACAAACTTCCGGAGGCCATAACTTGAGAACCGGGTGTCCGATTGACGAACCGTTTGAAGCGCCGGAAAGCTCGTGAAGTGCTCTATCACCTCGTAACCCGCTTCGCCAGTTACAGAAACTTTTCAGGGCGTTTCGGAGCCTCTAAAGTCCCCAAAATTAAGTTTAAACATTTTATTGCACCCCTCCAAGATGAAAACTTTAATATCTTCAAAATTAGCTGTGACCTTGCGACGAAACTTTACCGGAATGCTTATCTAGCCAACCAGAAGCTTCAGGGAGAGTTTCGCACCATTTCGTGCTCAAATAAAAACTTACTATAAATAGTAACCTCACATAAATGCAAGGTTGAGACACCATTTTTCCCAACAAATCTCCCACTTGTCGAACACCTTGCATGAGCGGAAGGGAATGTCAACACAATGAATCAATTGCTAGGGGCCATAAGGCCCATAGACTCTGAACACCATCTGAACTTCTCTGTGCTCACAGCCTTAGTTAAAGCATCTGCAACATTCATCAAAGTGTCCACCTTAACCAGCTTCACCCTACCATCTTCGACCATATCTCTAACAAAATGATACTGAACATCAATATGTTTGGTCCGGGCATGAAATGTCGGGTTCTTAGCTAGGCTAATTGCACTCTGACTGTCACAGTAAACTGTCACTGTACCTTGTTTTATTCCAATATCCGAACACAGTCTCTTAAGCCAAATGGCCTCTTTACAAGCATGAGTAGCTGCCATATACTCTGCTTCAGTAGTGGATAAAGCAACCACAGCCTGTCGCTTACTCATCCAACTAATTGCACCACCAAACAAAGTAAACACATAAGCACTGGTGGATCTTCTGCTATCAATATCACCTGCCCAATCTGAATCCACATAACCATGGATATCAAGGGAAGTCATGTCTCCAACTGAATTACCATGATAACACAAAGAATACTCTGAAGTACCCTTTAAATATCTGAAGACTCTTTTGACTGCATCCCAATGAACTCTACCAGGATTAGACATATATCTAGAAAGTACTCCCACTGCTTGGGCAATATCTGGTCTAGTACAGACCATAGCATACATCAAGCTTCCAACTGCACTCTGGTAAGGCACTCTGCTCATGTCTTCCATCTCCAATGGGGATGTAGGACAATCTGAAACAGATAGTTTCGTTCCAACTGTAAAAGGAACACTCAATGGTCTACAATTCTGCATGTTGAACCTCTGTAACACTGAATTCACATACTTACTCTGGCCTAGCCATAGCTTTCTGTTCGCCCTATCTCTTCTAATTTCCATCCCAAGAATGTGCTTTGCTGCACCAAGATCTTTCATTTCAAATTTAGCAGCGAGCTGAGACTTCAGTTCTGAAATCATACCTTTCCCTTTACCAATGAATAACATATCATCAACATACAATGCAATGAATAAGAAATGATCACCATAAGATTTATAATAAACACAGTGATCTGATTTAGAACGTTCAAATCCCAAACTCAACACATATGTATCAAATTTCTGGTACCACATCCTAGGACTTTGTTTGAGGCCATACAAAGATTTCTTCAATTTACAGACCAAATTACTTTTGCCTTTCACCACATAGTGCTCTGGCTGTGTCATATAAATATCTTCCTCCAAATCACCATGAAGGAAAGCAGTTTTCACATCCATTTGTTCAACCTCTAAATCATAAGCAGTAGCAATAGAAAGCAAAAATCTAATGGACGTCATTTTTGCAACAGGAGAAAATATCTCACCGTAATCAACACCCTCAACCTGAGAGTAGCCTTTTGCAACCAACCTTGCTTTATACTTCTCAATGCTTCCATCTGAACCAATCTTTTTCTTGAACACCCATTTACAACCAACAAGTTTTCGTCCTTCAGGCAATGGTACAAGATCCCATGTATCATTCTTTTTCAAAGCTGCCATTTCTTCCTCCATAGCAATCTTCCAGGATTCTGCATCATTCATACCTAATGCCTCTTCTACAGATTTTGGTTCATCCACACTAGTATTCAAAGCAAAAATACATCTCCAATCATCAGGTGAATACCTTTCAGGTGGTTGTCTATGTCTTGTAGACCTTCGAACAAGCTGAGTTGGAGGTTCTTCCTCCTCTTCTGAAGATTCAGAGCTAGATGAGCTCTCCTCAAATTCTTGCCTATCTAGGGGTCTCGATTCAACTCTTTCAGGTGTAGAAGGAAGTTGAATCACATCTTCCTTTTTAGTCTGTTCTGGCTGCAATGTAACAGAAGGAGACTTAATTTCTCTAAAAATAACACTTCTACTGTGAATTACCTTTTGTGCAATAGGGTCCCAAAGCTTGTATCCTTTCACACCATAACTATACTCGATGAAGATACATTTCACAGCCTTGTTCTCCAACTTTGTTCGCTTCTCCTTTGGCACATGTGCATATGCCTCGCAACCAAAAACTCTAAGATGTCTCAATGAAGGCTTGTGACCTGACCATGCTTCCATAGGCGTTTTATCAACAAGAGCTGATGTAGGAGACCTGTTAATCAGGTAGCAAGCAGTGGCAACAGCTTCAGCCCAAAACTTTTGTTCAAGACCAGCACCACTCAACATACTCCTAGCCTTTTCCATCAGTGTCCTGTTCATTCTTTCTGCAACTCCATTCTGCTGTGGAGAATACGGAGTTGTCTTCTGCCTGTTAATTCCACAGTCTTTACAGAATCTATCAAAATCATTAGAGCAAAACTCACCGCCATTATCAGTTCTCAAACATTTTATTTTCTTTCCAGTCTGCAACTCAACCATTGCTTTAAATTCTTTAAAACGATTAAAAACTTCAGATTTACTCTTTAGAAAATAAACCCATGTCCTTCTACTAAAATCATCAATAAATGAAACATAATATGTGGATTTTCCAATCGAAGAGACATCTACTGGACCAAACACATCAGAATGGATAAGATCCAAAACACCACAAGTTTTATGAGAACTCGAGTAAAACTGAACGCGGTTTTGTTTTCCATAAATGCAATGCTCACAGAAATCAAAGTCAAGGTTACAGTCATTCAAACCTTCAACAAGGTTTTTATTTTTCAAGGTCCTTAGACCCTTTTCTCCAATGTGGCCAAGTCTCTGGTGCCATAACATAGTCTTCTCTGCAGGTAACTTTGCTTCAGACGAAAGAGCACCCTTACGTACCCAAAAACCATTTCCATCTGCTGAAGGTGAAACCTTCAAATCTTCCAGTGAAGTATCCACAGATTTGCTTTTTACAGAAGTGCTATTACACTCAACAGTGTATGCTTCAAGCTTATACAAAGTGCCAAACCTGACACCTCTAGCAACTACCATAGCACCCTTAATCATCTTACATCCTGTTTCAGAAAAGACTACCTGCACACCCGCATCTATCAGTTTGCTCACAGATAACAGGTTTCGTTTTAATCTAGGGATATGCAGCACACCATTAATCCCTTTTATTCTACCATCAGAAAACCTGATTCTAACCTTACCTCGACCAACAATGTCTAGAGGTGAATCATCACCCAAGTACACCTTACCTCCATTAAATCCTTCATATTCAGAAAACCAATCTCTATTGGAAGTCATATGAAAAGATGCACCTGAGTCAATTAGCCAGGCATCATTACCTGCATGAGTCGCCAAAGCCACAATAAATGCATCGCCATCTTCCTTGTCGGACTCAGAATCAGAATCGAACTTTTTCTTTTTCTTCTTCTTTTCTTCTTTGCAGTCCTTACGGATGTGACCCGGTTTACCGCAATTCCAGCAAATGACTTTGGACTTTCCAGGAGATTTCGATCTCCCTTTGGATTTGGACTTGCCGCGCTTCTCATTCTTCTTGCCTTTCTCCTTAGGTCTTCCACGAACGGTTAGGGCTTCCTTTGAACTGATGGATACCTTCCTTCGCATCTCTTCACTGAGTAGGGCACCCACCACGTCTTCAGATTTCAAAACAACAGAAGTACTACCAATAGCCATAGCAAGAGAATCCCACGAATCAGGCAAAGAACAAAGCAAGATCTGGCATTTCTCCTCCTCATCCATCTTAACACCGACGGATACTAATTGAGCCACAATCATATTGAATGCTTCTAGGTGGTCTGCAATTCGTCCACCCTCTTCCATCTTCAAGGAATACAATTTCTTTCTTAAGAAAATTTGATTTAATAAAGATTTCACTTGATACATCTCACCAAGCTTAGTCCATAGCTTCTTTGCAGAGTTCTCTTCATGGACATTGATTAGAACAGAGTCTGCCAGGCACAGTCTGATTAGACCCTTGGCTTTTCGGTCCATAACATCATACTGAGCTGCCGTAGTAGGATCTGAGGGCCTTTGGACATTCGCATCAACAGCATCCCAAAGATCTCGATCTATTAGCAGATCTTCCATCTTCAGCTTCCACATCTCAAAATTACTTCCATTAAATTTCTCCACCTCTATTCTCCCTGACGAACTCGCCATCTGAATATTCCTACAACAAGATCAAAAAGTGTCTTCTGCACAAGCTCCCACTCAAATCTGGATTAGTTCAAAAAACCCAACTGCCCACAATTGAAACCAAAGGTGATCAGGCTCTGATACCACTTGTAAGGAAGTTAAGTAGCGGAAACAACTTCCTACACTAACCTTGAGAGGAGGGTAATGCAAAACTTTTTCAGATTGTTACAACAGTTACAGAAAATAGAAATAGATACAATAGCATTCATACCACAACATAGTGATTTACGTGGGGAAAACCCTTTCGGGAGAAAAACCCCACCCTCCAAAAGCAGCTCAATATTTTATTCAGCAATCAAAAACAGATTACAAAGTACTTGCAGAGCAAGCTCTTCGCAGGAGTACCACTAATCAGAGATTCAGAGGCAACTCAATAGCCATAAGACTCTTACACACAACCTCTATCTCACACACCTCATAAATAGGAGATACAATACAAGAAACCGTCAAACGGTATTACAAAACCATGGGCTAAAACCACCCAATAAGGTGTAGCCGACCTTATCTCCCTTCTATGACATGTTAAAGCACACATCAACACGTGTCGCTCCCTTTTACAGCTCATTTATGTATTCGATACAAATTATTTTTCCTATTTCAGGAGTACAAACTTCCGGAGGCCATAACTTGAGAACCGGGTGTCCGATTGACGAACCGTTTGAAGCGCCGGAAAGCTCGTGAAGTTCTCTATCACCTCGTAACCCGCTTCGCCGGTTACGGCAACTTTTCAGGGCATTTCGGAGCCTCTAAAGTCCCCAAAATTAAGTTTAAACATTTTATTGCACCCCTCCAAGATGAAAACTTTAATATCTTCAAAACTAGCTGTGACCTTGCGATGAAACTTTACCGGAATGCTTATCTAGCCAACCAGAAGCTTCAGGGAGAGTTTCGCACCATTTCGTGCTCAAATAAAAACTTACTATAAATAGTAACCTCACATAAATGCAAGGTTGAGACACCATTTTTCCCAACAGGTGCAGTGTATCTAGACAAGTGATCAAAACTCATCACAAAAATGACCGCCAAGAAGTTGGTGTGGTAACTCATAAAAAAATTAGATACCGGTTAGAACAGTCAATACCTATTGGAACAAAACATGTGAATCGTTGTCCTAGAATCTTCCGCTTGATCTCCATCTTCATTTTGATGCCAACTTAGTGTAGCCATAGGTTATCTCTCGTGCACATACCGGTTGACACAAAGTACCAGTTAGAGATAGACCCTAAAGATAGCGGTTGACAGTGTAAACCAATTGAAGTTACACTGGTAGTCAATGTAATCATATGTGTATGTGAGAGTGTTTCATCAATGACAACAAGTGATGAATATATTACAATCATCATCAAGCCAACAATATTCCCTTTTGGCATTGATGGCAACACTTAGAAAATTTTAGATTAATACAATACCACTAAGTATGCATACACAACAAATTTACACATATACTCATACTCCCCTTTAATGCAATACTCCCCCTTAATGCATGCATAAATACAAAATTTTCAAAAACACACATACATATTTCTACTCCCCCTTTGACAACAATGCCAAAATGAAAAAGTAAAATATATACATATATATAGAAAATATGTATCAAAGTGTTCAGTGTATATTAACAACTTAAAAGAGTTCATGCATTGGCTAATCTCATAAAAATATCATTGAAGTTCTGCTTCATCTGTGATAAATCATTTTCCCATGATTCCAGTATGTTAGCAGTGTACTCAAATGTAGACATCGGCTGGGAATGGAATTCTTCCATTGAGTCTAGCGTGCAGGTTTCAGGAGTAGCAAGAATGTTGGCAGTGGGCCAGCATCCCTCGTGGGGATTCACGACATGGTTTAATAGCCTCCTGTGGATTCTATAAGTCTAGTGGTTGTATCGAGCATTGACAGGTTGAACTTTTGGTGCAACGACAATCCTAGCTTCTAACAAGTGGTATCAGAGCTTGGTCACAGGTTCAAATCACACAGGCCACGATGAGTGATGCTGGAAGGGGGATTGTTGGTAGTGGGCCAACGTCCCTTGCGAGGAGTCGCGACATGGTTTAATAGCCTCCTATGGATTCTATAAGTCTAGTGGTTGTATCGGGCATTGACAGGTCAAACTTTTGGGGCAATGACAATCCTAGCTTCTAACAAAGAATAGCTTTTGCATTGGAGTAGGCTCTCTGAAGAATGTCGACCTGTAATGTGAGTAGACTCTTTAGCTCTTTTAGAGGTCGGAGTCTCTTATCCTTCTCATTATCATTCTTGACCAATCTGTCATGTAAATCATCTACAGTCTGGTTAAAGGCATGAATGGAGTCCTGGAGTGGGACATATGCCTTGCATATCCTTTCCATTTCTTGATTGGTTTCAATTTGACTCTTAGAAATGTCAGAATAAAAGAAAGAAACATTGGAGGTAAAGGAAAGATACTTCCCTCCAGATTCAATAGCTTTTCTCAACAGACTTCCATTATGAGATAGAGCCATTTTGCCACTTTCAATGTTCTTTGCCAGTTTATCTCCATATTTCTTCTTGTGGCTCTTCTCAGCATACATTTGAGCAACATCTTCAAGTGACTTGATTTGGTCAAATGCATCTGCAACTAACTGACCAAGTTTGCTAATGGGTGTAGGAAGATGTGCAACAACTATTTCCGGTAGTAAACCGGACAAAATTTCTACTGCATTCAGGATTGTCTCTGCTTCAATCCTTTTCTCTTTTAGTCTCTTCTTATGTGCTCTAGATTGCATAACATTAGCAATCTTCATCATTTCTGACATGCTCAAAGTGTTCATATCAATGGGTCTTGAAATACTTAAAGAATCATCATCATCATCTTCAAGTAGTTTCTGCTTCGCCGGTTTAGGAGGTACACTTTTAATGATAGCTCTCTCTGTGTTCTACTCTATTGTCTCTCCAGGTAACTGAGTGACAACTTTCTCAGTAGACTCCTTTTGAGTATTTTCAATGACCAGTGGAGATTGGGGTTTCTCCGATCATTCTATTGTCGGTTCATTGTCCACTTTTAGTTGAATAACCGATTGATCAACTAATGTAACCTGTACTTCAGTAATTGTAGGGGGATCCATATCTGGTGCAGTGTTGTCTCCAGATAGGTCCACGGTGTTTTGAACATCTTCATCAACAAGAATAATGGAATCATCCTTCTTCTTGATTGGATAGACTATGTTAGGTTGAGCAATCTCCTCTTCATCCATTTCCAGTCGAGGAACATCATCTATAGTATTATCCTTATTTCTAGAGTGGATGAGTTCTTCCCTCTATTTCATTACACAGGCTATCTGATGTGTCTTAGACTCAATAACTGCCCTTTTTGCATTAAGAAGCTTCAATCTTCTCATTTTGAAATCAAAATATACTTTGTATTGCTCAACCAAAGCACTAATTCCATCCAAGGATAAATTGGGAAAATATTGTACAAATGTTGCATCAATAATTTTCTTTTCCAATTCAATAGCTTCCTCCCATTTATCTAAAAGAGTATTATACAAAGAGACTGAAATATTCTTTTCCAAGTCATGCGGAAATCTATTGTAATGACCCAAATAAGTTACTACCTATTGAATGACTTGCTTATGCTCATCTTCAGTGAAAGAATCTAAATATTCTTTGACATTGTCAAACCTATTTCTTCCTAGTGTCTTCATTATTCTCTCAAAAACTGTGTCAACTTTGTAGGTAGCTATATCAATAGGTGTAGTTGCCTTGGGCACTACCTTTACCTTCTTGGGTGTTATGCCAGTTTCTTTTTCCTTCTTTGGTTCTTCTTCAGAATTTGTACCCTCAGACTCTGGTTGCAAAATCAATTTCTGATTTCTCTTCTTTGGTGCACTCTCCTTCTTTACATATACTTTAGGTGCAGGTTCCTTTTTGGTTAGGACACTCTGAGTCACCCTTGTGGTCTTTTTCATAGGAGATGTTCCATCAGACTTCTTTTTCTTTCCTTTCACATTAGCTACAAGTACAATATCGGTTTCTATTGGTGCAACTTGGACTGCCACAATGTCCAATTTTTCCTATTGTTTATCTTTAGGCGATGCTAACAGGGTATTAGCATAGCCAACCAGTAAATCATGATTAACCTCATAGCTCATATCTTCCATCTCTTCCTCTCTAGGCTCAATTGCTTGCATCAATAAAAAGTCAGTGGTAACAGTGAAGACTATGTCTTTTGCAAAGTGTTTTACCACATCTTCAAGTAATCTCATTCTCATGCTCATCTTTTTCTGAAATTCATTAAAATACTTATTCAAGGCAGCTGAAAAAGTATTCTTCACAGCCTTAATGTTGTTCTTGATCTGTGCATTGACCGGTAGGTCTTTTGACCATTCAATGTCTCCAATTCTTGGTAGGAAGTTCTAGAAATAGAAAAATAACCCGGCTAATAGCTAACCATATTTGAACTTTTGAGTGTTTTCCTTCTTAATAGATTGCAAATTTTGAAATAATTGCACTTTGATGGCTTCACAGAGATCATAATCTGCATTATCAACAATCATTCTATGTGTTGTATGAATTGCTGTAGATGGAACACTATTAAGTCCACCGGAGTAAAATACCTGATAGCCTATCACCATTGCTGCTAGTTTCATTGCAGGGTCTCTAATATTGTTGATAGAAAAAGCATGCTTATCAGATGTAGAACCAGTTAATTTAAAGACAGTATCCTTTGAAATTCATCTTAGCACAGGAATTTCACCGATTGAGAAATAACCAGTTACAGCCTGAATAGCTTCCTTGGTTATTATGTGAGTCCTTTCTAAATATATGTTCTCTCTGTGAACTCGACTCCAAATGATTCTGATGTGTTCTTCCTCAAAATATTCAAGAAAGTAGGTGGCATTATGAAAACCTTTTTCAAAAACCCTAGCATATTTTTTTTCAATATTTCCGTTCTTATCATAGAGTGATTTCAGCTGTGCATAAATGTGTAGTGTTCCTAAATCTTCTATCTTGCAGTCTATATAACTGGACAAGTCACCTTTGACCACAACACCACTCGGGACTTGCGATAATGCATTATAAGACATAATTTGGTCTGCCTTTAGAGCTTCCTCAGGCTCAGCAATGATCATCAACCTCTCTACAGACTTAGAAGTAGATGCCATTCTAGTTAAGCAAGTTTTGAAGTGGTAAACTCAAAGAAATACCTTGTTTCTTGCATGCTGCTCCATTTCCCGGTTGAAATGCCCAAATGCATGCACACCCGTTCGCCTCTCTGCAACTTTCGATTCAACTTGATTTCTCTAAACACGAAACAATTCTCCAATTGACAACAAGACAATCTTATTCGGCTCTGCAATCGCTTCAAATTTCTTTCCCGAAAGAGTTATGGTAAAAATGATAAAGTAAAACTTGTTTTTATCCATTTTACCAACTATAATAAATGCTTGCACTTTAGGTTACAAACCCTAATTTTACCACTCAAGTGAAAAATAGGTTGATAACATGTCAACAAAAAGTCACCAAAATTCATAATTCAAAAATTCTTTCCCGCTCATTTTACAAGGGGTCCGGAGATGTTTTACCATTAAGCTCCCCTTAGCCATGTTAAAACAGGTTTAAGTCACCGGTGCTGGGTTCTCTTCACTAGCTAAGGAGCAATTTCTTCTCCAGGCGAGTCATCACTTTTCTTTTTCCAAATCTGATTCATATCCTCTCTAGTTTCCTCAACATCAACTCTCTGCTTTCCTTTCTGATCCTTGAAAGAGTTGACCGGTTTGCTATTTCTTGATCTACAAAACTTTTCTAAGTGCCCTGACTTGTTGCAGTGATAATAGACCATACCAAATGATCTCCAAGGTCCTGCATTTCCTCTTCCTGTTCTTCTTCTGCAGTTCATAGCCACATGACCAAAGTTATTACAAAAGGTGCAAATAACATTTGTTACCTTTTCCATCTTGAATGGACTAAACCAGTTGCCGTAGGATCTTTGCCAGTTCAGGTTTACCCTATTATCAAAGTTCCTCATCCGGTCACCATTTGGTCTTGGATGCATGTGTGGTACAAGATTGTTTGCTCCATATTTGCACTCAACATGTCTATGCCCATACATTCCACATGTGAAGCAATGACCTTCAAACTTTCTTGACACATACCTAGCATTAGTATTGTAATTTGTATTTCTGTTAGGTTTTTCTCTGCAGACATTTGTAGTATGACCAGGCTTATGGAAAATAAAGCAGACAGGTTTAAAAACCTTCTTACCGGTAGTCTTATTGACTCTAGGAGTAGTTTTCTTCTTTGGATAGTTTCTCTTTGTACCAGAGGATTCACCTTTTTCTGTTGTATGAAAACCAAGTCTAGAGATATCACCCTTCATTCTCTATGATTGAATTTGTTCTTCTAGCATGGTAGAAATTTTGACAAACTTCTCCAATTTCTCATTGGCTTCAGTAAGCTTTTTGACAAGATCTCCATTATGCTTAGACAGGTTCTCTTTCAAAGACGATGCCAACTCAAGATCTAGCTTTAGGTTCTCCTTTTCTTCTATTTCAGCAATCAAGTTCACATGCATAGTGTCTTTTTCTTGTTTGATCTTTATAATCTCTTGATCTCTTTCCTTGATAAAATCTTCAACAACTCTTCTGGCTTCCAGTTCCTGACTCATGTGGATAGTGAGACCTTATAGCTCTCTCCTTAAATTTAGTTTCTCACCGTTCACCTTTTCAAATTCATCTACTAAAGCTTCAATATTGGCTTCATTTGAAGAACTATTATCACATATTTCTAATAGTTTTTCAGATAGCTCTCTCCTTTTGACTTGAGAAGCTTTCAGTTTGCCCCTAAGAGATTCAACTTCATTTCTGCTAGCTTCTAGCTCTCTAGCCATCTCGAAGTAGCTCCTGACCCCCATGGTAGTTTCAAGACTCCCTTCTAAGTGGTTAGGCTTCAAAGAAGTTAGGCTCTGATACCAATTGATGGACTTGAAAAGCACTGAGGGGGGGGGGGGGGGGGGGGTGAATCACTGACACCAAAGAATACACTACTTCAAACACTAACCAGTAGATAAGCTTAATCAAGCATTTAAACAAAATACATGCTATCCAAAATGATATAACAACATCCACAAAAAGTAAAGCATCCACCATAACACAAGTGTTTATACATGGAAAACCCAATTAGATAAAAACCACGGTGAGATGGAACTCACAAGTTAACTATCTGTAGTAATAGATAACTGACCGGTTAAGGTCTTACAAAGTGCTCTACTAGGATCGAATCTCGTTAGAGATCCCAAAGCTTGATTAGAAGCTTATACCCTGTTAAGAGTACTACCCTATTAGGAGTAACCTCGATGGAGGATTTGAGAATCCAAACTAATGGATCACCTTGTTAGAGGACTTGTACAATGAAGCTTGCTAGAGCTTACTTGCTTAGGGGATTTGATTCTGTTGTAATGATTAGAAAACAACAAGAATGGTTTGATCTATTCTGAGTAGCACAATACTTTCTTGATCATATCCTTCTAAGTACATTCAACACTACTCTTCATCATAACACTTATCTCTCTTCAACAAAATCTTTCACTCTTTATGCATATCAGTATTCACATAACATCATTCTCTATCACTCTCAAATGATTCACTAAGATGTCTTAATATAGACATTCAAATCTTATGTCGACCTAAGGAAATCAAAACACAATTTCCTAGGTGCAGTGTATCTAGACAAACTATAAAAACTCATCACAAAAATGACTGCCAAGAAGTCGGTGCTAGTAACTCATCACAAAATTAGATACCGGTTAGAACAGTCAATACCAATTGGAACAAAACATGTGAATAGTTGTCCTAGAATCTTCCACTTGATCTCCATCTTCATCTTCATTTTGATGCGAACTTAGTGTAGCCATAGGTTATCTCTTGTGCACATACCAGTTGACACAAAGTACCGGTTAGAGATAGACCTTAAACATATCAGTTGACAGCGTAAACCAATTGAAGTTACACCGGTAGTCAATGTAATCATATGTGTGTGTGAGAGTGTTTCATCAATGACAACAAGTGATGAATATATTACAATCATCATCAATCCAACACCATTACTGGTTACTATTGACATCAATGACAACATTATACATCATTAATGCAATCTTCATGCAATGCCAACAATCTTCCGCTTTGGCATTGATGGCAATACAAATATCAATACCCTTTGATTGTGATGATTGAGAGTAATGCACATACATAGGTATAGGAATCCTGGTTTACATTTTCTAATCACATACTCTCCTTCAACTATAATTTCATGTCTTCAGCTGGTAATTGGCTATCAATCATATACAATTCTTCTCCTCATCAATCATACAGTTCTTCTCCCCCTTTGACAACAATGCCAAAGTGAATACCAATAACAATTGGTTAACCATTCCATGCTTCACTGCTCTGCAACAACGATTTGCAACTTGTTTCTCCCCCTGTGGAATAACTCCACTCTACACCAATCTTGCTTCAAGATTTTCAATAAGCTCCGGGAGTGATGTCTTCCACATCTGCTTAATTGACCTCGCGTAGGGGTACAACCCCTAACTTACCTCTAAGATACTCAAAAGTAGCTTTAGGCAAAGGTTTAGTAAAGATGTCGTCTAGCTATTCTTTAGTAGATACATGCTCCAGTGACACATCTTTACTTTGCACTTTCTCTCTCAAGAAATGATACTTCAGCTCAATATGCCTTATCCTAGCATGCAACATCGGGTTCTTAGAAATATTTATTGCACTAGTATTATCACATAAAATCCTTATTGGTTCTAAAATCTTCAACTTAAAACCTTCCAGAATGTGCTTCATCTAGATTGCTTGGGTACAATTCATATATGTTGCAACATATTCAACTTCTATAGTTGATTGTGATATACAGCTTTGTTTCTTGGTGCTCCAAGACACTAGCCTTCCTCCAAGAAAGAAAGCTCCTCCGGTTGTACTCTTCCTATCATCAATATTTTCTGCCCAGTCTGCATCTATATAGACTTTCAAATCAAAGTTACCTGTATATGGATACCATAATCCATAATCAATTGTGCCTTTCAAATATCTGAAAATTCTTTTAGTTGCTACCATGTGTGTCTCCTTTGGGCTCTTATGAAATCTGGCAACCAATCCTACTGCATGAGCAATGTCCGGTTTGTTGTGGAAAATATAGTATAGTTTACCTATCATTGAACTGTACTCCTTTTCATCCACTGATGCATAATCATCCTCCTTAGATAGTTTACAACCTGTAACCCTTTGTGTCCCAAATAGTTTACAGTCTCCCATTCCAAAAGTCTTCAATACCTCTTTCACATATTTGGACTATGTGATGAAAATACCTTTCTTCATCTGTTAGATTTACAGACCTATGAAGAATTTTATTTCACCTACTAGTGACATCTCAAACTCATTCTTCATCTCATAAGAAAAGTCATGGCACATATCATCATTTCCTCCAAAAATGATATCATCAATAAATACCTCACTTACCAGTATATTATCTCCTTTTGACTTGAGATAAATGTTGTTGTCTTCACTGGTTCTCTAAAAACCTATCTTCACCAAGTGAGAGTGCAATCTTTCATACCATTCTCTAGGAGCTTGCTTCAGTCCATACAATGCCTTGTGTAATTTCCATACCATGTCCTTTTCTACAGTTAAAGCATAACCATCTAGTTGTTCAATGTAGACTTCCTCTTCCAATATTCCATTTAGGAATGCTGACTTCAAATCCATCTGATATACTTTGAATCCTTTGTATGATGCAAATGCAAGTAGAGTCCTAACTCCTTCCAATCTTGCAACTGGTGGAAATCTCTCATCATAGTCTTCACCTTCTTCTTGTGCATATCCTTTGCATACTAGCTTGGCTTTATTTCTGACCACTACTCTATCTTCATTTAGTTTATTCCTGAATACCCATTTTGTTCCTATAACATTCTTGTTCTCTAGTTTGGGTACCAATGACCAAGTATTGTTCTTCTCTAACTGGTCAAGTTCTTCTTCCATTGCATTGATCCAATCTTCATATGTAAATGCTTCTTTTGCAGTTCTAGGCTCAATGGTGGAAATCATGCAAGAGTTCTCTCTAAGCCTTATTCTTTTTAGCACACCTGCATTCATGTCTCCAATGATCTGATTGGGGCTATGATTGAGTCTAACATACCTTGGAATAAAATGATCTTGTTTTTCAGGCTCTTCTTCTTCTTCTGCTAGACCTCCCTGTTTTGGTTGAACTGGGGCTTCTATATTTTGTTCTCCAACTTCTCGCTTGACTGGTTCCAGTTCCAAAAATAACATGTAAGGTTCTTCTTCCTTCTTCTCCTCACTGGTTTCTCCTGAATTCTCAGGAAATTCATCAACTCGGACATTAACACTTTCAATAATCTTGTTGGTTTGGTTGTTATAACACTTCTAAGCTTTTCTCTTGGTGGAATAACCAAGAAATATGCCTTCATCACTCTTGGCATCAAACTTACCAACATATTCACTTCTCTTGATAAAATATCTGCTACCAAAAATCTTAAAGTAACTGACATTAGGTGATCTACTATACCAGTACTCATAAGGATTTTTATCCTTACCTCTTTTAACCAGTATCTAGTTCATTGTGTAAATAGTTGTGATGATAGCTTCTCTCCAGAATGTCTTAGCTACACCTCCTTGTATTAGCATAGTCCTAGCAGCTTCAACAATTGACCGGTTGTTCCTCTCTGCAATACCATTCTGTTGTAGTGTCATAGGTGCAGAAAGTTGCCTCTTAATTCCATTGTCTTCACAGTAACTAGTGAATTCCTATAAGGTAAATTCACCACCTTGATCAGTTCTTAAGCACTTTATCTTCTTACCACTTTCATTTTCTACTAAGGCTCTGAATGCCTTAAACTTTCTAAAATATTTTGTCTTGTCTTTCAAGAATGTGACCCACATCATCCTTGAGCAGTCATCAGTAAAAATCATGAAATACCTATCACCTTGAATACTCCTAGTCCTCATTGGTCCACAAAGATCGGTATGAATCAAATCTAGCAAATGTTTTGCTAAGAAAGATTTTCTCTTGAAGGTTGAGGATGTCATCTTCCCTAACTAACATTCCTTGCACAGAACATTCACCGGTTTGTCTAACCGAGGTAAACCTCTTACTGATTTGGACTTACTGACTTTTACAATGATATCAAAATTTACATGACAATCTCCGATGCTAAAGCCAACTATCTTCTACTTTTGCAATTAAACAACTGTTGACTTTAGAACTTAAATGAAACAAGTTACCTCTAGTCTATTTTTTGGTTGCAATCATTTCACCTTTGCGTCCATAAATCTTGCAGACTCCATTCTTGAATTCCAGTGGGTAACCTTTGTCATTGAGTTGAGCTACACTCAAAAGATTGTGTTTTAGTCCTTCAACCCAGTAGACATCATCTGCACTACTTTTTCCATTCAAAGAGGTGGATCCCTTTCCTTTCACCATGCAGGGTGAGTCATTTCCAAATCTCACAACACCTCCATTAAAGTCTCTCAAAGTAAGAAACTTACTTCAGTCACTGGTCATGTGGTGTGAACAACCACTATCTATAATCCAATCATCAGAACTATCCATGTGAGAGACTAATGCCTTCTGATCTGATGTCTCTTCTTTAATAGCAACAAATACAATGTCCTCATTTTCATCTTCTTCAGACTCCTTGTCTGTAATTCCTCCATCAACTGCAATGAGACAATCCCTTTTACCTTTGCTTTTGTACTTCTTGTACTTCTCACGTTTTTGCTCATTATCTCTATTTGGACAGTTACCTGCAATATGTCCAATCTAGTTACATGCAAAACACTTCAAAGGTAATTTACCTCTGTACTTATCGGTACCTCTAGGTAATTGCTTGGCCAACAATGCTTCAAGCTCAATCAGACTATCTTCATCATCTACCTCTCTACTAGATCTAGACTCATGACTATAGCTGACTTCTCTAATTCCTTACTAGTGGGGTTGAAACTAAGGCTCTAAATGTAGATTCCAATCTCATAACACTTCCATCAAAACCATTTAATTCAAATGCAGTTAATTTACCAATGATGGAGTCAAGAGTTACCTTTGTTTTATCAATAGACTTGAGTTCTTGAATGGCTACAACTCGGATAGCATAGACCGGTAGAAGGGTTCTCAACACCTTGCTAACCACGGTGGTATCCTCCACTGTACCACCAACACTTTTTATCTCTCTGACTATCTCCTTGATCCTTTGACCATACCATTGAATATTCTCACCTTCGGCCATCCACATATCATCAAATTTACCTGTTAGACTCTCTTCTTTGACAATCTTAACATGCTCATCACTACTATAAATATCTTCCAGTTTCTTTCATACTTCATAAGTAGTCTCCAATCCATGGACATCAACATACTATGAATCAGACAAGGAATTGATAATGGCCTCCAGTGCTTGATTGTTCTCCTATTGCTCCTTCTTTTGATCATCTGACAAAATCCCACTAGGAAAGTTATATTTAGTAATAACATGTTCCTAATATTGACTTCATAAGCTCTTGATATATATCTTCATCCGATCACTCCAGATTCTGTAGTTTTCCCTATTGAATTTTGGACCTTCTTTCTTCATCATGTTCTCCTAGATCTTTACCTCAAGCTATTAGGCTTAAACACAAGAGGACCTGAAAAGCTCTGATACCAATTGATAATATGATGAAACAATAAGGATCTGGTCAACTACTGAGAGGGGGGGTGAATCAGTGGATAGAAAACAAACTAAACTTTCACCAAACTTAATCCCAGCTCATAAACAACTTGCTAAACTTAACCGGTTTGGTTACTGTTATCAAAAACTATAACTGCACTGTCAAACTTTACCCGTTGACTAAAATATCAAAGATATAATGTAATCAGATATGTAATTCACATACCATTTAACCAAAACATTAAATCACTTTACTATCATCAGTAATAGCTTATTTCATATCACTTTCGGTCATCTAAACATATCTAAGTGACTTTACTAGTTAATCATATCAAAACATAACCATGAAATCATTCACCACTTGACACAATGATTTTTCACGTGGAAATCCAAATGGGAAAAACCACGGTGGGGATGAATACCCACAAGTATTTTGAACTCTTCTGAAGTTCTCCCTGTTAGGAGCCAAGCCTTGTTAGAAGCTTATACAATAATGTTCTGTTAAGAACATATTTGTTTAGGGACCACCCGATTAAGGGATTGACTACAATACCCTGTTAAAGGCCATACCCTATTAGGAGTAACCTTGGTAGAAGATTTAAAATCCAAACTAATAGATCACCTAGTTAGAGGATTTAGACAACACCAAGCCTGTTAAAGCTGACCCTGTTAGGGGATTTAACTGTTGTAATGGTTAGAGAACAATAGGGTCTTTCTTGATCTAGTAATAACACTATCTTTCTTAGTCAGATCCTTTTCTGCTCCTATTTGCCTTCAAAACATTCTGGAGACACTCCTTCTAGTTCGGCAACAATCACACTACCAAACTCAACCAAAATTGCCAACACAATTACAAAACAACTCATCGACCTTATAAGCAAATACAATAGGTCGGTAACACATCACAAAACCTACAAATCTCAATGAGATTACAAACATATCGGTTCAAACATGACCGTTAGATTACATAGCAATCAACAACACATTGTTCTAGACAACTTTGATCGCTCCTAGATTACCGCTCATCGAATCATGTAACTCATCATGCGGTTATCACTTCATGCTATGCAATTTCTCATTCCCAAGATAAACAATTATATTCATGTGCTAAAACCACTTTGAAACTCATCATGTGCATCATGCATACGTGGCATCTTCATCTTTGATCACCATTTGATCATAGATCAATAGAATCGATTTACCAAGATCCATTGATTAGGGTTTGGCATATCAAGTGGTTAGGGTTATCGGTTGATCACTCTGCTTCAAATACCAATGCCAATTTCCAATACTGTTCTACTACCGGTTGTAATACAACTCCATTACCGGTTACTATTGACATCAATGACAACACGATACATCATTAATGCAATTTTCATGCAATGCCAATATTGACCACATAAAAGTGGCCATTATGTTTTGAATTTCAAAATGATGTAAACTAATGAAATATAGAACTCTTAATGAAGTTTACATTTGTAATTTATTTATTTTTCAAAAAATTGGTTTGATATTTATTTTATAAATTTAAGAGAAGGATTCAAATTCTTAAAAATTTCAGATAAAAGTGAGGTTGATGGGAGGTCACAAAAAAATGAGAAAACAATTTATTTTCCCTAATTTTTTTTCAAATAGATAACTTCAATATCTAATGCATGAAAAAAAAAAAAAATTGATGATTTTTTTCATAATGACATTTTAAAGTGAAACTTCACTAGAACATCATATTTTTCATGGCCCATCAACTTTTGTCCTTTTTTACAATTTAAAAAAAAAAAAAATACCCTTTGGAGAGAATTCTCTCCTCCAATGCACCATATATTTTTCAATTTTTTTGAATATGGTTTAATATTTTTTTAAATTCTAATTAATTCTATGTTTGATTATAAAAACCTACTTGTAGTAAATTTTAAAATGATCATAATAAAACTAATAAAAATATCCAAAAAAAAAGACTCAAAACTCTGAACTTTATTAAAGGGTATTTTTATATTTTCATGAAATTGCAACTAGTTGAAAAAAAAATTAGAGTAACTGAAGCTGAAGTGTTTTTGAATTTTCTCCAAAAGAGGGGTATTTTTGGATGTACCATTTTCCTCAAGTTGAAAATAACACAACTCTTGTAAGTTCCCATCCTCAAATTGTTGCCACTTAACTTAATCCATCTTCTTCAAGTCCCACTCTATAATCCATGTATTTTCTCTTGGTGCTAATCCTTTCCACTATATCAAATCTCTATTGTATTCTCCTTGCCAAGAATGAATGGTGTTTAATTTTTATCTAAAATCTTTGTAATCTTTTCCCTTTTCCTACTTGGAATTTTTTGTTGCCATTCCACTTCCTCATCACTATCATCATCATGATCCTCACCATGGAAAGTGCCTCGATCATAAACAATAAACATATAAGAAATATCTAGAGTAGCTGGTGAATCTACCTCATAAAAATGTTCATCGATTTTCTTGAGAACCTTGCAAAGACCAATTTTCTTATAATTCAACTTTTAGTATGTTCCTATAGGAAACCTCTCTCTTCATAGATTTAAATATCACTATATCACCTTCATTGAACACTTGATGTCATTGACCAACATGTGTTATATTTTTGTAACTCTCATTGCTTTCCTAGAACTTATGTCTCACTTATTTCTATGACTATTGAAGGTGCTTTGCAAATCCTCCCACATCATCAGTCATCACTGATTCTATCTCCATGTAGTAGCTACACAAAATATACAACAACCTTAGGATTCCTACCATAAACAACTTGAAATGGTGATTTACCTAATGATCTATTCACTAAACTATTGTAGGATAATTCTACTTGGGGTTAATGCCAAACCCCACCACTTGGGATCCTCTCCAACAATGTACCTTAATATTTTTCCCAAACTCTGATTGACCACCTATGTTTTCCCATTTGTTTGAGGATGCTAGACACTACTAAATTGTAACTTAGTCCCCATCTTCTTCCATAATGTCCTCCAAAAATGATTCAAGAACTTGGTATCTCTATCAGAGGTAATAGTTTTTGAAACACTGTGCTATCTAATAATTTATGTAAAAAAAAATTCTACCACTCTTGTTGCATCACTAGTTTTCTTACAAGCAATGAAATGAGCCATCTTAAGGAACTTATCAACAACCAAAAAATGGAAGCATTACTTCTCTATGTATTTGAAAGCCCCAATATGAAGTCCATGCTCAAATATGTCCATGGTTCTATGGAAATTGGTAATGACATATACAACCCTATATTTTGTGAGTGTTCTTTAGCCACTTGAAAATCCTACATCTTTCTACATACCTAGTTATGTCTCTTTTCATCTTCAACCAATAGTATTTATCTTCTATTAAGACTAATGAATTATCATTTCTAAAATGTCCAACCAAGATGCTACTATGGAACTCTTTAATAATATTTCCTCTCATAGAACCAACTAGAATGCTTATTTATTTTCCTTTGAAGAGATGAACATCTTGCATAAGATATTCACCATGAATATGATTCATGTTCCTAGCTAATTGTTGGAAACTTGAGTTATTTTGTTATCATTGATGTTAACCTATCTTGTCATTGATGTCAACCTATCTTGTGTTGCAAATGGCCTAGAGAAGTATGTTCTGACATTGTTGAATTTCTAGTAATAACATTGAGTAAGTATGAGGCATTTCTAGAAGTTTGGTATAGTAGAAGGTTCAATATGCAAGAAACAATATTTATGTAGGAAATATTTTTTAATGTCCCAATGGGAGAAAATTTTGCATTTCTCTTATATATGAAGATTATGTATTGTGGCTTTGGATATAATTTTATGTTTTTTGTATATTGCACTATCAGATTTGTAGGTCCTTTGTTGCTCAGTTGGTAAAGTTGGTTAATGTTTCTGATAATAAGGTTGTTTTTCAAAACCAATCCGAAAATTTCTTGGTGTCTTTTAGATATGTGGATTCAAGTGCCACAATTTGGGGGACATGTTAATGTGGTTTGTACAATATTATAGTTTAATTTTCAAGTGACTATTTGATTGGCAAGTGAAGTTATGATGTTCTGAGTTTTGTGTTGTTAGCTTGTCTAGTTTCAAGTATTGACTATGGTGATGTATCCTACTTGGATCAAATTCTTTTAGTTTGGGTTTTCTTTGGAGAATTAGTTTGATTAGTGTTTTGGGTCTCACCATGGTGTGTGTATTTTGCATTGGAGGTTAGTTTTGGGCTGATTGGTTAATGTGTTTTAATGATTATCTACATGTTTCATTTGATGTCGATCTTGAAGGATGTGTTAGCATGTGTGGTTCATTGAAATCATTTGGAAAATTTGTGTTGTGATGTATTTGGCTCCCCTCTATCTCTTGGAGTGGGCCATAATGAATATTTTAGGTGGACAAGTGGTTGGATTCATGTAATATTGTTTATTTTGTTTGTGATCGACCTAGTTAAGGGTTTTAATGATTAATCTTCTATATAAAGGAGTGTGGATGTATGTGAATTGACAATTAGAAAATGTGAATGATTAGCAAGAAGATTTATGTTGGAGATGCAAAAAAGTTAGTTGTGAAGAGCTTTGATGATGATATCTTCAGTGTGATAGTGTACTGAGATAATTTTAAAGTCTAATATGTTTGCCATGATATTGGTTGCTTTACACAATGGTTCAAGGAAAATTTCATTATTAGGAGATCTTATTCTTTTTAATTCATTTATTCCTTTCTATTTTGGAAGACAATGAGTCTCTTGGGAGATTTTTTATCTTGTCTCGAGATGATGTGTCTCAATACAAGAAGTAATTTGTATCTTTCCCTATGGTTGTCCACCTTAGTTTTTCAAGTCCTTTTAGGAGTAGTGGGTTCTAGAGGAAACATTGTAATAAATTATATTGTGTGTGATTTCATCGTGGTTTTGCCCTTCTTGGATTTTCTACATAAATCTGGTGTTTATGTGTTTGTTGTACTTTGTGCTTTCATAATTTATTACTATTGTGATCATATGGTTGTGGTTTAAATTTAAAATATGAGAGATTAAGTATTTGTGAGCTTTGGTCTAATTCACTCTCTGCCTCTCTCAATCTCGTGGTGTTCTCAATGCTATTTGATTCCTCAACTATTCCATAATTTCCCAAAAATCATTGTTAGATTCATATAGATCTTTTATTATATCAAAGCCAAGTGCCTTATCTTCCATGGTGATGAAAAGTACTACATTCCTACTTCAGGCATCTGCAACTTAGTTCTATTTCACCAACTTGTGTTTCAAAACAAAGATGTAACCTTGTAGAAAGGAGACCCATTTTCTATGCCTACTATTCAATTTATTTTGTGTGTTCAAGTATTTTAATACTTGATATGGTATGTAAACAACACAAAATTCTTGGGCACTAGGTAATGCTTCCAATGTCTCAAAGCTTGTACGATTGCATAGAATCCTAAATCAAAAGTTGAATAGTTCTTTCTCACATCATTCAATTTTTCACTAAAAAAGGAAATGGGTTCACTTGCTTGACTAAGTATAGATCCAATACCCACATGTGAAGCATCACATTCTACCTCAAATACCTTATCATTGGTAATGCTAGTGTAGGATCTTTTGTCACCTTCTTCTTTAGGTACTTGAGACTTTCTTAGCTTCTATAGTACACACAAATTCCTTTCCTTTGGTGCATCTATTATGAGTGCTAAAATACTATTAAAATTTTGAATGAACTTTTAGTGCAAAGTAGAAAACCCATGAAAACTTAATACCTTTATTATGCTACTTGGACGAGGCCACTCTGGAAATTCTCTCCTTTTTTGCATCCATTTTGACACCATCTACAAAGATGAAAAAACCCCCAAAACACTAGTTTGTCTTACATGAACCTCTATTTCTTCAAATTCACATAGAGTTTCTCTTTCCTCAACACCCCCAATATTATCCTCGAGTGTTGCAGGTGTTCTTGTTGAATTTTACTAAAAACCAAAACATCATCAAAATAAACTACTAAAAACTTACTAATGTAAGATCACATCATAGTATTCATTGGCCTCATAAAGTTACTAGGATAATTTGATAAATCAAATGGAATAACCATTCACTCATATAAGCTACCTCTAGTTTTGAAGACCTTTTTTTCCATTCATCCTCTTCTCGAATCTAGATCTCGATCCTTCTAAAATATGTGGCCACTGTAAGAAAATTCATCATGTCATCTAGACAAGGTATAGGAAATCAATACTTGATGGTGATCATATTGATTTCTCTTCTAATTGCACACATCCTCCATGTGTCATCGTTCTTTGGAGTTAACAATTTTGGTACAAGACATGGGATCATGCTCTCTATCACTACACTTTTCCTTATAACTTCACTTAATTGTTTATTTAATTTTTCATCTTGTGTTGGGGTCTCTATGGAAGCTTGTTGATTAGGATGAGTTTATCCCATAATAAGATCAATATGATGCTGAATATCTCTCTTTGGTGGAAAACCATCTAGTAGAGATCTTTTGGAATAACATCAGCAAATTCTCCTAATAATTCAACTGCTTCTAGTGGTATTGACATATCTTCCTCTTCCCCTCTTTGCACTAACAATTCATAATAACACCCTATCATCTTCATTTATTTGTCAAGTTGTCTTTTAGACAACATAGTTGATGAATAATGATGAAAAACTAATACCCTAACCTATACTGAGAGGGGGGGGGGGGGTGAATCAGTACACACAAAAATTTGCTTCAATTTTTTGACACTCTCTAAACACAGATAACTGATTGTCTATACCACTTTACTTAACCATAGAAATGTCAGTTAACAGAAATACTTCAGACAACTAAACTGGTATAACAAAAGTACTTCAAATATCATCCAACAATTCTTAAATCTAGATAGCTATTTTACCAGTTTTATCATGCATGAGTTGCATTAGTAATATCACAACCATTAGCTCTACATGCATATTCAACTGAACAAAAACTACTCAATCATCACATGAAAAATACACAGCCCATGACACACATATTTTTCACATGGAAACCCAAATGGGAAAAACCACGATGGGGATGAATACCCACAAGCTTGTTTTTGAACTCTTTTTAAGTCTGCTCTGTTAGGAACCTAGTCCAGTTAAAGACTTTACAATAAGGTTATGTTAGGAACCAATCCCGTTAGGGATCACTCGATTAAGGGATGGCTATAAACCCTGTTAAAGGTTGAAACCTTGTTAGAGGTTACCTTGCTAGAGGATTTAAAGAACTCAATGAGCTTGAGTCACCTAGTTAGAGGATTTGCAACAAGCCTGTTAAAGCTACCCAGTCAAGGGATTTTCTTTCTATTGAAATGGTTAGAAGACAACAGATAAAACTCTAATATGATAACAACACTACTTTGCTAAGGAAGATCCTTTTCAGTTCCTCTCTTCTACAATCACACTCTATAGACTCCTTACTTTGGTTTGGCAAGTATCAAGTCTCCAACACACATACATAAACACAAATTTTGCTAACACAAACAATAACAAACATCATCGACCTTATAGACAACAATTAGGTTGGTAGCATAAACCCTAAACATTTAGGTTTTTAGTTCCAAGCAATCCGATCCTAATTGTTAAAATGCATTGCATAGAATAAAACAATCTAAGAAATATCTTAAGTTATTCTGCATTGTCCAATCTTCACCGCACCTGGAAATCAGTAACCCATCACATGTTCTTCACACACCGCTAAGAGAAACACACATTCCCGAGGTAGACATTCAATGCATTCACTCTTCACACGCAAGATCCTCAAAGAGATTCTTCACATGCACATAGCTGACGTGGCATCTCAATCTCATCCTTATCTCTTAACTAACACATCACAAAATGTCATCAGTTGCATCGCACAAGTCAGATCGCCAAACCGGAAACCCTCAAGCTGAACTAAGACTACAAACTGGTAGTTAAACTATGAACCCTAACATCGGTTCACTCCATCCTGGTTGACTATAGCCGCTTCCAGTCTTCACACTGGTTCATACCGATTCACCTTCTTGAGCACCATATACCAGTTCACTTATTGACATCAATGACAACATACATTATCACCGCTTCATCATATGCCAACAATATCCCCCTTTATCATTGATGGCAATACTCAGTGAATCATTGCTCAGTAAAATATATACACTGGTTGACACTATACCTATGCAACTTAAAAGATCACCATCACCTGGATTGATCAATGTGTACATGCTCAATATCTTCTCCCCAAATAATATATCTTCTCCCTCTTTGACAACAATGCCAAAGTGGAGGCATAAGCTTCCAAGCTCCACCATGTTGCTCCCCCTATGGAGTAGCATCCTTCAACACATCAATCCTGTAAGATTGGTCATTGCAATACCTGACTGATGTGGAGCACACATCTTTAATGTATTTCATGAAGGGCCAGAACCCCTAATTCACCTCTCAAATAGGTAAATGTAGTCTTTGGTAAGGGCTTAGTGAATATATTTGCTAGCTGCTCCTTATTGGAAACATGTTTTAATACCACCTTTTTATTCTGAACCTTCTCTCTCAAGAAATGATACTTGAGCTCAAAATGCTTGGTCCTAGCATGCAATACTGGATTTTTGTAAATATTGATTGCACTAGTACTATCATAGAAATACTCATCGGTTCAGATACAGTCACTTTGAAGCTATTCAGTACATGCTTCATCCAAATTGTGTGAGTGTAGTTCATAAATGCTGCCACATACTCCACTTCAGCTGTATACTAGGAGATACAACTCTGCTTCTTACTCATCCACGAGACTAGTCTTTCACTAAGGAAGAACACTCCACTGATTGTGCTCTTTTGGTCATCCACATTACCTACCCAATCTGCATCAATAAACACTTTGAGATCAAAGTCGCCATTATATGGATACTACAATCCATAATCAACTGTTCCCTTCAGATACCTAAGAATCCTCTTTACCGCTACCAAGTGGGATTCTCTTAGATTCTTCTAAAAATGAGCAACTATGCCTACTACATGAGCAATATCTGGTCTGTTGTGTACCACATAGTGCAAGTTACCAATCATTTACCGCTACTCCTTCTCATTCACCAACACTGAATCATCCTCCTTAGTCAGTTTGTAGCCGGTCACCATTGGTGTTCCAATCGGTTTTCTCTCCTCCATGCCAAAGGTCTTCAATACCTCTTTGATATACTTGGACTGGGTAATGAAGACACCCTCCTTCATCTGCTAAATCTGTAGACCAATGAAGAACTTTATCTCTCCAATCAGAGACATCTCAAACTCTTTCTTCATTTCATTTGCAAATACATGACTCATTTCATCATGTCCTCCAAAGATTATGTCATCTACAAATACTTCACAAATCAGTATCCTCCTTAGTTAGTTTGCAGCCGGCCACCATCGGTGTTCCAACCGGTTTTCTCTCCTCCATGCCAAAGGTCTTGAATACCTATTTGATATACTTGGATTGGCTAATTAAGATACCCTCCTTCATCTGCTGAATTTGTAGACCAATGAAGAACTTTATCTCTCCAATAAGAGACATCTCAAACTCTTTCTTCATTTCATCTGCAAATGCATGACTCATTTCATCATCTCCTCTAAAGATTATGTCATCTACAAATACTTCACAAATTAGGTAGATGTTACTATCCTCACTTGTTCTCTGAAATCCTATCTTCACAAGATGAGAGTGTAACCATTCATACCATGCCCTTGGTGCTTGTTTCAATCCATACAGGGCCTTGTGTAATCTACACACCATGTCACTATCCTCTAACAAAGCAAACCCATCCGGTTGCTCAATATACACTTCTTCTTCTAGGATTCCATTCAAGAATGTAGAATTCACATCCATCTGGTATACCTTGAATCCCTTGAATGTTGCAAATGCAAGTAGCATTCAGACACCTTCTAGTCTAGCCACTGGGGCAAAGGTTTCTCCATAGTCTTCTCCTTCTTCCTGCGCATATCCTTTGCATACAAGTCTTGCCTTGTTTCTTACCACTGTGCCTTCTTCATTCAGCTTATTCCTGAAGACCCATTTGGTACCTATGACATTCTTGTGTTCCGGTCTAGGTACCAAGGACCATGTTGCATTCTTCTCTATCTGGTCCAACTCCTCTTCCATTGCCTTTATCCAGTCTTCATCGGTAAGTTCCTCTCTAGTGGTCTTAGGCTCAAATTCTAAAATCATGCAGAAGTTTTCTTTCACCTTTCTCCTAGTGAGTATCCCTGCATCTTTGTCTCCAATGATCTGCTTCGGATCATGATGCAGATTTACATACCTAGGAATGACCCTAGCTGGTTTTGCTTGCTTTTCCTCTTCTTCTTCCACTTCATCATCTTCTTCTTCTCCTACTATAGCTTCTACCAGTATAGAAACACTGAGGTCTTTCTAGTGTTTGCAACTTATTTCCTTCTCAACTGGTTCCTAGAAGACTACACTTGGTTCATCTTCCGCTTGCTTGCTGCAGGTTTCCTTAGGTTCCTCAGGGGATTCATCAACCTTGTTGTAGCACTTGAGAGATTTTCTTTTAGTGGAATATCCCAAAAATATTCCTTCATCAAACTTAGCATCAAACTTGCTCAGATGCTCACCTCTCCTGATATAGCACTTGCTGCCAAATACTTTGAAATAACTTACATTAGGAGTTCTCCCATTCTAGTACTCATAGGGGGTTTTGTCTTTACCTTTCTTGATGAGTACCCGATTCATAGTATAGACTGTAGTGCTTACTGCTTCTCTCCAAAATGTGTGAGCTACCTTTCCTTGGATCAACATAGTTCTAGCCGCTTCCACTATAGTCCCGTTATTCCTCTCTGTTATGCCATTCTGTTGTGGTGTCCTTGGGGTAGACAACTACCTCTTGATGTCTTTCTCTTCACAATACTTGTTCAATTCATCAGAAGTGAATTCACCTCCCTGATCGGTTCTAAGGAATTTTATTCTTCTGCTGCTCTCCTTCTCAACCAATGCTCTAAAGGCTTTGAACTTTCCAAACACCTCAGACCTATCTTTCAAGAATGTAACCCACATCATTCTTGAGCAGTCATCAGTAAGAATCATGAAATACCAATCTTCCTAAATACTTCTTGTTTTCATCGGACCACATAGATCGATGTGCACTAGATCAAGTAAGTTCTCTACCGAAAAAGACTTACCTTTGAATGTTGAGGAAGACATCTTCCCAAGTTGACATTCTCTACACAAAGCATTCTTTGGTTTGTTCAACAAAGGCAACCCTCTTACTACCTTGTTCTTACTGACCTTTACTATATTAACAAATTTTATATGACAGAGTCTCCTATGCCATATCCAACTATCATCAAACTTCGCCATCAGACATTGACTGATCTGGGCATTCAGCTAAAACATGTTTCCTTTGCTCTGTTTACCGGTGGCAATAAGTTCACCACTCTGTCTGATTATTTTGTAGACCCCACCTTTGAACTCTAGAATAAGTCCTTTGTCGTTTAGCTGAGCAACACTCAAAAGGTTGTGCTTAAGGCCTTCCACCCAGTAGACATCATCCACACTGCTCTTTCCATTCAGTGAGATGGATCCTTTTCCTTTTACCATGCAAGGTGCATCATTGCCAAACTAGACAACACCTCCATCATATTCTTCCAGAGTCAGAAACTTTCTCTGGTCACTAGTCATGTGGTGAGAACACTCGCTATCAATGATCCACTCATTAGAGTTGTTAATACGAGAGACAAGGGCTTTCTAGTCAGACGCCTCTTCCTTGAAAGCTACAAACACTATGTCCTCACTCTCTTCATCCTTAGATTCTTCATCTGTAACACCTTCATCCACTGCAACAAGACAATTTCTTCTACCTCCTCCTTTATACTTTCTAAACCTTTCTAATTTATCCTTATTGTCATTGTTAGGATAGTTAACAGCTATATGTCCTATCTTATTGCAAGAAAAACACTTCAAAGGAAGCTTACCTCTATATTTTCTGATGCCTTTTGGAAGTCTTTTGGCGAGAAGAGCTTCAAACTCCATTAGAATCTCCTCATCATCCATATCTCTGCTTGGCCTAGATTCATAACTAGTGCTAACCTCTTTTCCTCTCCTGGTAGGTGCAGAGGAAGCAGATGCTCTAAAGGCTGACTCAGTATTCTGAATGATACCATCATAGCCATTCAATTGATATGTAGTCAATATAGAAATAATAGAGTCTAATGATACCTTTTTTTTGTCAATAGACCTTAGCTCTTGGATAGCGGCAACCCTGATTGCATAGACCGGTAACAATGATCTCAGAACTTTATTGACAATGGTGGCATCATCAATTGTTCCACCAATGCTCTTGATATCTCCAACCACAGTCTTGATCCTTATGCCATATTGCTGAATGGTCTCACCTTCAACCATCCTCATGTCTTCAAATTTTCCTCTGAGGCTTTCTTCCTTAGCCTTCTTGGCATGCTCATCATTGCCATAAATGGTTTCTAGTGTGTCCCATACATCCTTAGGATTCTCCTTATCTTGTACATCAATGAACTCAATATCAGACAGGCTTCCATGACTTGCCCATTTTCTTGAATCTCTCTTTTCTAATCATCGATCAGAGTGCTAGAAGGGATTACATAGGCATTCTCAACATAGCTCCAGCGTTGAGCACCCAAACTCTTGATATAAATCTTCATTCCATCCTTCCATATTTTGAAGTTGTCCCTGTTGAACTTAGGACCTTCCCTCTTCATCATTAAAGTAGGATCTTTTGCCTTAAGCAGTTAAGCTTATATCACTGAGGACCTGGAGGTTCTGATACCAATTGATGAATAATGATGAACAACTAATACCCTAACTAATACTGAGAGGGGGGGGGGGGGGGGTGAATCAGTGCACACAAAAACTTGCTTCAATATTTTGACACTCTCTAAACACATATAACTGGTTGTCTATAACACTATACTTAACCATAGCAATATCGGTTAATAGAAATACTCCAGACAACTAAACCAATAAAATAAAAGTACTTCAAATAGAATCCAACAATTCTTAAATCTAGATACATATTTTACTAATTTGATCATGCATGAGTTGCATTAGTAATATCACAACCATTAGCTCTACATGCATATTCAACTGAACAAAAACTACTCAATCATCACATGAAAAATACACAGCCCATGACACACAAATTTTTCACGTGGAAACCTAAATGGGAAAAACCACAGTGGGGATGAATACCCACAAGCTTGTTTTTGAACTCTTTTGAAGTCCACTTTGTTAGGAGCCTAGTCCGGTTAAAGACTTTACAATAAGGTTCTGTTAGGAACCGATCCTGTTGGGGATCACTCGGTTAAGGGATGGCTATAAACCCTATTAAAGGTTACCTCGCTAGAGGATTTAAAGAACTCAATGAGCTTGAGTCGCTTGGTTAGAGGATTTGCAACAAGCATGTTAAAGCTATCCGGTCAAGGGATTTTCTTTTTGTTGAAATGGTTAGAAGACAACAGATAAAACTCCGATCTGATAACAACACTACTTTTCTAAGGCAGATCCTTTTCAGTTCCTCTCTTCTATAATCACACTCTACAGACTCCTTACTCTGGTTTGTCAAGTATCAAGTCTCCAACACATAGACATAAACACAACTTTTGCCAACACAAACAATAAAAAACATCATCGACCTTATAGAAAACAATTAGGTCGGTAGCATAAACCCTAAACCCTAAACATTTAGGTTTTTCAGTTACAAGCGGTCTGATCCTGACCGTTAAAATGCGTTGCATAGAATAAAACAATCTGAGAAAGATCTCAAGTTATTCTACATCATCCAATCTTCACCACACCTAGAAATTATTAACCCATCACACATTCTTCACACACCATTAAGAGAAACACACATTCCCAAGGTAGACATTCAATGCATTCCCTCTTCACGCGCAAGATCCTCAAAGAGATTCTTTACATGCACATAGATGATGTGGCATCTCAATCTCATCCTTATCTCTTAACTAACTCATCACAAAATGTCATCAGTTGCACCGCACAAGTTAGATTGCCAAACAAGAAACCCTCAAGCTGAACTGAGACTACAAACCGGTAGTTAAACTGTGAACCTTGACACCAGTTCACTCCATCCCGGTTTACTATAGCCGCTTCAAGTCTTCACACTAGTTCATACTGGTTCACCTTCTTGAGAACCACATACTGGTTAACTTATTGACATCAATGACAACATACATTATCAATGCTTCATCATATGCCAACAATTCACTCATATAAGCCACCTCTAGTTTTGAAGACCTTTTTTTCCATTCATCCTCTTCTCGAATCTAGATCTCGATCCTTCTAAAATATGTGGCCACTATAAGAAAATTCATCATGTCATCTAGACAAGGAATATGAAATCGATACTTGATGGTGATCATATTGATTTCTCTTCTATCTGTACACATCCTCCATGTGTCATCCTTCTTTGGAGTTAACAATGTTGGTACAAGACATGGGATCATGCTCTCTATCACTACACTTTTCCTTATAAGTTCACTCAATTGTTTATTTAATTTTTCATCTTGTGTTGGGGTCTCTATGTAAGCTTGTTGATTAGGATGAGTTTCTCCATAATGAGATCAATATGACGTTGAATATCTCTCTTTGGTGGAAAACCATCTGGTAGAGCTCTATTGGAATAACATCAACAAATTCTCCTAATATCTCACTTGCTTCTAGTGGTATTGACATATCTTCCTCTTCCCCTCTTTGCACTACCAATTCATAATAATACCCTATCATCTTCATTTATTTGTCAAGTTGTCTTTTAGACAACATAGTCTCTCCTTTTCCTTCATCCTTAAGAGGCAACAAAATTACTTTAGATCCATCCGTCCAAAAGGTGTATGTGTTTTTCTCACCATGATAAATAACTTTCCCATCATACTACCATGGCCTCCCCAACAACACATGGCATGCATCCATTAGAATGACATCACACCATATTTCATCCTTATAGATTTTTCCTATGAAAAAGTCAATTAGACATATCTTATCAATAGTGACTTCCTTCCTTCTTTTGAACCATGCAATACAATAGGGATGTGGATGTATTTCACACTACAAGTTTTTTTTATCTATTATTTCTCTAGAAACCATATTCTCACAACTACCTCCAATCAACAATTACTTGACACACATTTCCATTTGAAGTGCATCTATTTTGGAATATATTGGCTTGAAGCCTTGAGTCATTAGAACCTTTAGTATGTGATTTCTTGTTCTTCAAGATTACCATTATTCTTCTCATTATGAGGCTTTCTGCTACATCTGGTGAAATCTCTAGCTCCACAACTTTATTCTTAGCTTTCAAGCCAGGTTAAGCTTGGCTAGTCCTCCTTTATTTCTTTCTTGTATGTTATAGTTTGAACATTAAAATGCTTTGTGGCCTTCTTCTCCACACCTAGAACAAGTGAAATACCTTCTTTGGCTTTCCCATTCTCTACCACTACCATAACCTCTACCCCTCCAAAATCCCCTTCCTCTTTTTTTATTTTGAGGTTCTTTCCAAGTATCTACTTGTTTCTTTTCCCCTTAGAATGATTCTCCCTTACTATAATTCAAACCACCTGTAGCATTGTAAATTGTACACCCTTAATCAAGGTTATCCAATTTCACACTTAGGTTAGCACCTGCCTTAGTGTGTCCCATTGCATCTTGAATTATAGGGCATTTTTAGGAATTTAATTATTAATTTAATTAAATCTAAAATCCTCTCTCATCAATTCACATATCATAAATTTGGGCCCTTAACCCTAGGTGTGCCCCTTTTTTTATTTTGTTTTAAATTAATCCTAATAATGTCCTAATTTTAATCTTCAAGGCACATTTTTGCATATTTACACATCTTTGATTGACCTATTGTGCTAGATTTGACTTTATAATCATGATATCTCGCAACCCTAGAAATTCAAAAAAATGTTGACAGGACCGCAATGGTCATCGCCATGGTTGCGAACTTTTTTCTCCAAATTTTGGGAGCTTAATTGGGTGGTATTATAATATTCAAATCCCTCTATCTATCAATTTTTATCAATTCTAAGTTGTCCTATTATCAAATTTTAGATTATGGTTTCATATATAAAGCCTTTCTTTCCCTCATTTGAAGATCCTAATCTGACAATTTGAAAAGATATCCTTGTGAGTTGAAAGGGCAACTTTTGTGTGAAGTCTAAATCAGAAAATTCAATCATCAATCAAGTCTTCATCAAAATTTTTATCAACCATGGAATCTTTATGAGATATTGAAAAATAATAAGGAGATCACTGACGAATGATTGGCTTGTATTTTTTCCTTAGAATTTGGTATGGTTTCATGTTATTTTCATATATTTATTTGAGTTTCAAATCTACACATCATTGAATTTCAAATTTGTATTATTTATTTACATCTATATTACATTTATGATTTGAAGCATTTGAAATACACCCATTCTAGGGTTTTTACTCAAAACATAGGGTATAACTCTAGTTTGCATTTAGCTCATAGGAATCTTACAAACACAAGTGATTCTAGGGCACACACACTTTTTAATATAATATCGGCTATTTGTGGAGGTGGAAATCAACAAAACAAGGGGTTTGACCAAGGTAAAACCCTATATAGCCACAAACACTCCATTTTCTAGCTTGCAGGTGTAGTTACAAGTTTTCGTCATAGCAGTCAATTTTTGGGAGATCTCAGTGGGCACAAACCCAATATCAGAATTTGGACCTAGATATTAGGGACCAGGGAACTCTACACCTTGGTCCTCCTTAGTCAACCTTAGATTTTCTAGGAAGCTCTTAAGAAAGATTAGATTTCATCCCTCTAATTTGTAGCTCATTTTAGCCTTTGAGACCAAGGCGCCCAACACCCAAGGCGCCCAACACCCCGGTCTTATCAAATCAAGCTCAATTTTGTGTTACATGTGCACATCAAATCCCTATTCTTAGATATTTTAATTTCTATCTCAATTCCTTCTTTTATATCAGATTGTTATCAGTGTTGTTATAGTTGTTTTCATTCATCTTACTAGCTTAACTTTGCATTCTCTTACATTCAACACATTCCCTTTCATATCAATGAAGGAATAGAAACCCTAAAAGTGTCCCTTAACTCTCTTTCATGAGAGTCTCAAAGTGAATCACTCCTTTAGGTGCTTTTGTATTCCAATGTTTGTATGAAAGTGGTTTAATGTCCTAATTCTACCCAGTTTCCATTTTTATACTACACACCACCTCATGAAGGAGATGATGTACCCCTTCTTCCTCCTTTATTCCTTTTAAAATATTGCCTAATCTATTTTTCTTCCACCTTCAAAGTTAATTAGCATGATATGAATTATGGATTCGGATTACAATAATTAACATTTAACTTGTAGTAATATAGACCATTAGTAGTAAAATTGAGAACAATAAACTCGTAAAGAGATGTATTGAGCTCAAAAAGGTAGTTCATTAGCTTTCAAAAATTAGTTTATATAGTTTACAAATAATTTAAAGAGTCTCCAAATCCCTTTGAAATTCAAAATGAACAATTTGGATGTGGATAGTTACAATAAAAAAATAAAATATAAAAAATACTATATATTTTACTATGCAACTTTGTAAGGTCATAACATTTCGCTCAGTGCTTGAAATATGAAGTTCTGCTTACACCATTTTAAATATCTTCAAAAGTTTTAAGTTTTTCATTTAAATTAAATTCTCTACTATTAATTTAAGGGACCAATGATAGTTTCAACCCCAAATCTTTTTGAAGACCTCTAAAAATGAAAATTACTAAAACTATAAAATACCAAAAAATTTGATTTTTTGGTAATTTTCATTACCACTTGTCCCAATGCCATCTAAGTGCTCCTAAATCACCATCTAATCAATTCTCCCCCCTTGAAAGGAAATGGGACCCATTACATCAACATGTTGTAGTAGATGAGAAAAATGTATCTAAATCTATTCTCTAGTACTTGACACTTACCCCAATGAGGAAACTAACTAGCCTAAACCATATGATAAATAGAAATGTGCTACTTCTTTAGGTTCTTCATAATAGCTTCCATGACATGATCACTCTATAGTGGTACACCAGCTTCTAGATTCATTTTTGTGTTATGAATGTGCTTAAAAACTTATAAAATGTCTAGAAAAGGAAGAAAATAAGGCTGCAACAACTTGACATTGAAAATTGGATGAAGGCCCAAAAATTGTGGCAAGTTAAGCTCAAATGTATTTTCACCAACTTGTTTGATGATTGTGTATGGACCATTACGAAGGGGAAAAATCTTCTTGTTGGGCACCTGAAGTCATTCCTTTGGAAGGTGCAACCACACCTTATCCCCAACTTGAAAATGATGAAGAGTTTGATGTTTGTGCCTCTCCCAATATTTTTTTATTGCTATATTCTAAGCTTTCGTGAACTTGTTGCTATAGGTGATGTATTCTCTCAATTAATTTTGTTGTTTTATCTTCCTCCTTATCATAACATGTTTCCAAATCAAGTTGAATTACTGACAATGCAACATTCATGGGTACCAATGGCTAGTAAAAGTTCAAATGGACTGTGGCCTATCAAGCTACAAAGTTCCTAGCTAAAGCTATGTTAGACATATGAAATACTCTCATCCTATGAGTGAGGAATGCTTGGAATGATACATTCACAATATCTAAATGATAATTATATTGACCACCTCTATTTGCCCATTTGTTTGAGGATGAAATATTGTAGATTTTATCAACTTTATGCTTATCTTAGCCTATAATAAACACACAAATGCAACCCACAACACCAGATGTATGAGGAAAACCCAATATGGGAAAAAACTCAATGAGAAAAGTTTCTAGAGACTACTGCTCCAATCTAGCCTCACAAGTGAAACAATGAATTACAAAGATTTAGGGCACCAACCCAAGGAGCACCAACCCCTGCACCAAGCTCCAACTTGGTGATGTATATTGAAATACAATTTTGATACAGTTATAGCTTTCGGTTGCAAATGAGTTCTACAACTCTTGATCAAATAGATCTATGCCAGTTAACAGTTTTCTCTTTTTCTCTCTCAGCCTCACAACACAATTAGTGACAATTGGATGCCTTATTGACCAATTTTACCTCACTTGTTAGCTCCACTGTCAGACCTGCAATAGTTTACCGGTACTCTGTCTCTACTAGTTAAACCCTCTCATTGGTTTGCCTACTAACTCAATTTGGAACTTTCTTAGAATTAACTTCTAAGGAAGATGATCCTTCTTTGTGCTCAAGCTCTCTTCACTCTACCTCTTCACATCAAGTATCAACCATTTCTGTCTCGAGCTCATACATTTATAATCTAGGATTCTTGCCAAAAATCACATTCAAACAATGTCATGTTAGGTTTTGCCTTCTCCAACTCAATCCAAATCTGACTTGATTTGATTATACCTTTTTAGAGATCTGATCTTCATGACATCGATCAATACCAGTGAAGCTTTGTATTCCAATGTGCGTTTTCTAAATCTGGAGGTCTACACTATGCTTTTCTACTTTTCTTTGTTATACATTATTAATGGCTTGACTGTTTCCTTCAACAAACAGGTACGAAGATCAAATCTTCTTGCAGGATCAGTTTAGTCACTTTCTAGCTTGCCTTCCTCGAGCCACAATCCTCTGGCATCTTCTGTGACTTGCGGTTTCTTCATAAAAGTCGATCTTCTTGCTGACTTGTTATGTCGATGCACACTCCACCGACCTATACAATATTTCCACCTAACATCCAACTATCATGTTTGTTGACATCCACCTTTGCTTGGATTTCTATGTCGGTTTGTCCTTTGTTGTTGACCAAGGTTGACTATCTGTTCACTTCACCTTACTAGTATGACCAACAAACATCCTATGTACTGGCAGCATATCCTCCTGATAATTCATCTTTCCTTATGGTATGTCTTCATGCCATCCTCTCTATTCTTCTCACTGGGTGTTGTGATTCTTTTAACATTCCGCCTCTTCATCACAAACAAACAACCTACCTTCATCTCGGTTTGTGCCTTACCGGAAAGCCTTCTTTATCGACAAATGACACAATTCATGTGTAGTGGTAGCATTCCTTTTGTCTTCTCACTGACATGTGCATTTCCATCATATGTCTTGCTCTTCTTATACCAGTTTACTTCTTACTTATCGGTGACCTTGCCAAACCAGTTGAAATCAATGACAACTTAATGCCAATAATACCAACAAGGCTAACCATCTTTGATGACTATAATTTTGTAGTTCTCCTTGCATTTGTATAATTTGAAGAGGCTTATTATATGTGTGTATGATAGTTTCCTTGCCCAAGGTATAGTGTTTCCATTGTTTGCAAATTTGAACAATGGCATATAACTCCTTGTCATAGGTGGCTACCTATGTGCCATATCAGGAAAAATCTCATTGTGGTATCCAACCAGATGTCCATGTTGCATGAGTACTACTCCAAGGGCACATTTAGATGAATTAGTTTCTTTTTCAAAGACTATTACAAGTCTAGAAGAGATAAAACTACAATTGAGAATAACCTTCATTTTAACTCCTCAAATGTTTGTTGTTGTTCATATGTCCATCTAAAATTTGCTTGTATTCCTCATCTCAATGATTGATTCAAAGGCCGAGCCAAATGTGAAAATCCAAGTATAAATTTGTAATAGAAATTATTTATTCCCAATAAGCCATGTAGTTCTATGATATTTTTGGGAGAGGGTCAAATCTTTAACAACTTATATCTTTTTAGGATCAACGTGAACAATTTCATTGTCAATAACATATCCCACATATTGAATACTTTTTCATACCAAAAGATCACTTTTATTTGTTTGTATAGAGACTATGGTATTGCGAATTTGAGAGTACTTTTCCACATTTTTTAGATGCTCATACCAATTTATGCTAAAAATGAGTATGCCATCCAAATATACAACTAAAAAAGAATCAATAATTGGGATGGGCAAATCATTCATCAGACTCATAAAAGTGGTTGAAGGAATGGTTATTCCAAAAGGAATGACTAACCATTCAAATTATAAACCTTCCTTATATTTTAAATTAGCCTTCCATACATTTGATGGATCAATTGGTACTTGATAGTACCTAGAATTCAAGTCAATTTTGGTGAAGAGTTTAGCTCCTCTAAGTTGGTCCAAAAGATCATCTATCTGAGGAATCAGATATTTATTTTTCATAGTGATTTTATTGAATGATTTCGAGTTAATACAAAGTTTCCATGATCCATCTTTTTTCTTTGCAAGAACAATTAGGCTTCAAAAGGGTGAAGCACTTGGATGAATATGTGATTTCTGAGTTAACTCTTGAATCCACCTCTTGATATTATCATTTTTTAGAATTGACCTCCTATACACTGGCTCATTAGGCAATGGTGTTCCTATAATCAAATCAATGGAGTGGTTAACTTGATAATGTGATTTTATCCTAGCTGGTAACTCAAATACATTCCAATATCTTTCCAAAATTTGGTCCATTTTCCTTTGCTGATTTGTTGTAGTAGCAACCTTGGCATGTAAATTACACACAAGTGATTTATTTTCCTTGAGTCAAATCAAGAGTAACAAAAAATTTCTAGTTTGAGAAATCAACTACCTACATTGTTTTGTATTGATTAAAGATGTAGATTGTGCAAGACTTACCTTGTATTTGGTACTTTCATTCACGAAATTTGATAGTCACACTTTGTGGTCTAGATTCATATACATCATGATGTTGGTACATGTATGGTTGTGTTGGCAATAGACATTGTAAAGATCACATGGTGTTGTCATTGATGGCAACTCTAGTCAGATATCCTATCTGCAGTATGTGATTTGATCCTACCGGAAGTCATAATAAAGATTTGGTTAAGTTCGGTGAGTTAGAATAGCGCATCCAACAAAATGCAATATTTTGGTTGGCATTTCATTTTGGTTGAATATTTTGTGTTGCGGAGCTAGAGGAAGATAGTTAGATGTCTAGAGTACCTTATTCTAGAATATTAGCCTTCGGTGATGATTTTCGTGTGAGATAGAAGATCCGGTGTACAGGTTTTTGGGTAGAATAGTGTGGTATGACTATTTTGAATAGTTGATCATTGTGCGGAATTGATGGAGTAATTTTTGTGATTATTTTTGTGATCGAAGATTTTTAGCCAACATCTTGGAAGCATGTGGACAATTCCTTTTGGTCTGCATATGCATTGGAGTTTGGATTGAGTCGACTATGTATGCACATTTCATTATTTGGATAGTGTTCTTGAAGCCAACATGTAGAAGACCTAATTTCATATTGTGGATATATAAGACCAATGGATATGATAATTTTTGATATTGGTGGGTGTGTAAAAAGTGTTTGTGATCAATTGTGTGTAGTTGCACGTGTGCCAGTAAAGGATCTATGATTTGGAATATTACAAAATAGTGGAACAAAGTAGTGTAGAAAAGAAGCGAAAGATTAAGAGTTTTCTGCTTAACTAGAATTGTACCTTGGCATTTATAGATGTTATTTTTTAGTTCAAACATTCCAATTATCTTTTATAAAAGATATTATAAGATGGTGAGTCTTCCTAGGGTTGTAGCCCTTGATATTTTGAGCAATGAGCTTTAAGCAGTGTGCCTGAATGCATGTGCATTCCCAATGTAATATTTATACTTTTGTAGAGTATATTTATATTATGGGTCTCATTCCCACTGTTGGACATTGCTACTGCTAGGATATGTTGTTGTCATTGATGTCAATATATTCTTGCTCTGGTGATTGCAAATTGGTTCATTGGGATTATGGTTTGGTGTATGGAGTATTTCTTGTATCACTATATTATTCTGTATTGGTTTTGGTGATTTGGGAAGCTTAATTGATCATGTTTTGCAGTTTGTTTTCTGATCAATGCTTTGCAGAGTTCAGTATTTCCTTCGGTATATTCTGGTGTGATCAGATCTTGATATGAGTTTTTGGGAGATTGTTTGGGATGGTCTTGTGTATCTTCATTTCAGATGGATCATGATTTGTTGCTCCACAAGTTATCTTTCTTTGTGATAGTTGTTGTTGTTTGAGTGTTCTTGAGTTTCAAACATTAACAGATGAAGATTTGATAAGTGGCATTGGTGCAGTTGTTTCAGATGATTCTAACATGCTTTCTAGTGTTTCCTAGTTGTGTCCTATTTATTTTTATGATCCATATTGATCATTGTGTGAGTTGTTGGTGATTTTGCTGAACCGGTGATGTTCTTCGTGTTATGCAATTTTTCTTGGTGGTGTAGTGTGTTGCAATTGATATTGGCATGATTTTCAATGGTGTTGCATGCTTGGTGATTTGAATTAGGTCTATGTTATGTCATGTACATCATTATATTGGTCCAATGGTCGATATTCATATCTTGTGATTGTTAGCATATGTGCAGAGTTTGATGACATGATAGGATTGTATGTTGTCATTGATGTCAATATGTTGAAGTATGAACTGATATATTGAAGTAAGCAAACTGGTAAGAGAACATGTATGATGGTATGAAGTGAACCAGAATGATGGTATGAACCGATATATGAAAAAAGATGAACTGGTATGTTGGAATGTGAATCGGTATATGCAAAGCGTGTATCAAGGTTTCATTTGATATGACTACCGGTTGGTAGTCTCAGCTTCCAGGTTTCTAGTTGATGCATTCCAAGTCTGTGTGATTCGACCGACGACATCCTGTGATGAGTTAGCATTGAAATGAAGATCAGATCATGTTGCCACATCAGCCTTGTGCACGTGAAGAATAGACGATGGAGAATGTCTTGAGATTTGTTCAAGATTGTTTTACCCCATGTAATGTGTTTAAATGGTCAGGATTGGATTGACTCTATTGTTAACCTAGATGCTTAGGGTTTTAGGTTTTTGCCACCGACCTAATTATTGTCTATAAGGTCGTTGATGATTCTCATTTGAAGTTGTTGGCAAATGAATGTGTGTGAAGTGATTCTTGTCAGACCAAAGTAGTGAGTAGAGATCTATAGAGTGTGATTGCAGATGTAAAGGAACTGAAGCGGATCTGCCTTGGCATTAAGTGTTGTTATCAGATCAGTGTATTACCTGTTGACTTCTAACCATTTCAATAGATGGAAAATCCCTTTACCGGGTAGCTTTAACAGGCTTTTTGTAAATCCTTTAATAAGGTGACTCAAAATCATTGAGTTCTTTAAATCCTTTGACAAGGTAACCTTTAACAGGGTTTTAACCTCTAATCGGGTATTTAGCCATCCCTTAACCGGGTGATCCCTAGCAGGATCGGTTCCTAGCAGAACCTGTTGTAAAGTCTTTAACCGAACTAGGCTCCTAACAGAGTGGACTTCAGAAGAGTTCAAGAACAACTTGTGGGTATTCATCCCCACCATGGTTTTTCCCAGTTGGGTTTCCACATGAAAAATCAGTGTGTTATGTGTGATGCTTTTTCATGTGATGTTTTAGTGTTTTCTGTTAAGCAGTAAAAGCATGCTGATCCAATGGTCATTATATTTCTGATGCATTACCTGCTTAAGCATATGGGTGAAGTTGAGTTGAGATATTAGGTTTTGAGAAGATCTAGATGTTACCAGTTTATATCTTTTACAGTCATACTATGTTACCAATAGTGCCTTGATTTAGATTGGTGATATTGTTTTCCAGTTAGTACAGTCTTTGTAGTTTAAGTTGTTTAAGAAGTTTTTGTGTGTACTGATTCACCCCCCCTCTCAATACCTATTGGGTATTTACTGTTCATCATTATTCGTCAATTTGTATCAAAGCATCCTCTAGGTCCTCTATGTTATAAGCTTAACCACTTGAGGAAAAGATCCTATTCTAATAATGAAGAGGGAAGGTCCTAAGTTCAACATAGATAACTTTAAGATATGCAAGCATAGAATGAAGATATACATTAAAAGCATGGGTGTTCAACACTGGAACTATGTTGAGAATACTTATGTTGTCCCTATTGATACTCTCACCGATGATTAAAGAAGAGAAATTTAGGAGAATGGGCAAGTCATGGAAGCTCTTATTAGTAGTCTATCTGATATTGAGTTTATAGATGTTCAGGATAAATACAATCCCAAAGATGTATGGGATACTTTGGAGTCTATCTATGGTGGTGATGAGCATGTGAAGCAAGCTAAGGAAGAAAGCCTTAGAGGAAAATTTGAAGACATGCGGATGGTTGAAGGAGAGACCATTCAACAATATGGGATAAGGATTAAAACTATTGTTGGAGACATCAAGAGTGGAGGAGGTACAATGAATGATTCCACCATTGTTAGCAAAGTTTTGAGATCCTTATTACCGGCCTATGGAATAAGGGTTGCCACTATTCAGGAGTTGACATCTATTGACAAGACAAAGGTATCCCTAGATTCCATCATTGCTAAGTTGACCGCATATGAGATAAATAGTTATAATGGCAGTGTTCAGAAGACTGATTCAGCCTTTAGAGCATTTGCTACACTATCTAGAAAGGGAAAAGAAGCTAGTACTAGCTATGAACCCAGACAAAATAGAGATATGGATGATGAGGAGATCTTGATGGAATTTGAAGCTCTTCTTGCCAAGAGACTTCCTAAGGGAATTGGAAAATACAAAGGTAAGCTCCCTTTGAAATGATTTTCTTGCAATAGGGTAGGACACATTGCTGCCAACTGCCCTAATAGTGATAATAAGGACAAACTGGAGAAGTTTAAAAAGTTCAAAGGAGGAAATAGGAGAAACTGTCTTGTTGTAGTCGATGAAGGTGTCACTGATGATGAATCAGAACATGAAGAAAGCGAAGACATAGTATTTGTAGCTATTAAGGAAGATGTGTCAGACAAGAAGGCTCTTATCTCCCGCTTTGATAATTCTAATGAGTGGATTATTGATAGTGGATGTTCTCACCACATGACTGGTGACCGGAAAAAGTTTCTATCTCTGGAAGAGTATGATGGAGGTGTAGTCCGATTTGGTAATGATGCACCATGTATGGTAAAAGGAAAAGGGTCCATCTCTCTAAATGGAAAAAATAGTGCTGATAATGTGTATTGGGTAGAAGGTCTCAGGCATAACCTTTTGGGTGTTGCTCAGCTGAATGATAAAGGACTCACTCTGGAATTCAAAGATGGAGTGTGCAAAATAAAAGGAAAGAGTGGAGAACTGATGGCCATCGGTATGCAGACCAAAGGTAACTTATTTTAGTTAAATACAAATATCAGTCAATGTCTAATGGCTAAGTTTGATGACAGTTGGATAAGGCATAAGAGACTTTGCCATGTAAATTTTGATATTGTGAAGGCCAGTAAGATCAAGGCAGTTAGAGGATTGCCTATGCTGAACAAACTGGAGAATCCTTTGTGCAAAGAATATCAACTGGGGAAAATGTCTCCCTCAACCTTCAAAGTAAATCTTTAACAACAGATAATTTACTTGATCTTGTGCATACTGATTTGTGTGGTCCTATGAAAACTAGGAGTGTTTAGGGAGATATGTACTTTATTATTCTTACTGATGATTTCTCAAGAATGATGTGGGTCACATTCTTGAAAGACAAGTCTGAAGCTTTTGGAAAGTTTAAAGCCTTTAAAGCACTAGTTGAAAAGGAAAGTGATAAGAGAATCAAATGCCTTAGAACCGACCAAGGAGGTGAGTTCACTTCTAGAGAATTCAATAAGTACTATGAAGAGAATGGCATCAAGAGGAAACTATCTGCCCCCGGACTCCACAGCAGAATGGCCTAGCAGAAAGGAACAATCGGATTGTAGTTGAAGCTACCAGAACAATGCTGATTCAAGGGAAGGTTGCTCACACTTTTTGGAGAGAAGCAGTGAGCCCTGCAGTCTACACTATGAACCAGGTACTCATCAAGAAAGGTAAGGATAAAAATCCTTATGACTATTGGACTGGTAAGACTCCAGTAGTAAGCTACTTTAGAGTGTTTGGTAGCAAGTGTTATATCAAGAGAAGTGAATACCAAAGCAAGTTTGATGCAAAATGTGATGAGGGAATATTCCTAGGATATTCCACCAAGAGCAAAGCTCTCAAGTGTTTTAACAATAGGATTTAGAGAATTGTTGAAAGTATTAATGTTAAAGTTGATGAAACCTCTGAGAAACCTAAGGAAACCAGTAGCGAGCGAGCGATAGATGAACTAGATGTAACCTTCTGGGAACCGGTTGTAAAACAACCAAGTACAAGTAACAGTACTCCTACACCAGTAGATGCTGATGAAGATGAGGAAGAAGAGGAAAAGCAAGACGAATCAGTTAAGATCATTCCTAGGTATGTAAAGCTACATCATGATCCAAAGTAGATCATAGGGGATAAGGATGCAGGAATACTTACAAGAAGAAAAGTCAGAGAGAATTCTTGCATGATTTCTGAATTTGAGCCCAAAACATTTAAAGAGGCACACAAAGATGAAGACTGGATTAAGGCTATGGAAGAGGAACTTGACCAGATAGAAAAGAATGGTACATGGTCTTTGGTATCTAGACCTAAGCACAAATATGTTATTGACACCAAATGGGTTTTTAGAAACAAGCTGAATGAAGATGGCACAGTGGTAAGAAACAAAGCAAGATTGGCATGTAAGGGATATGCTCAAGAAGAAGGAGAAGACTATGGAGAAACCTTTGCTCCATTAGCTAGATTGGAAGGATTTCAAATGCTACTTGCATATGCAACCTTCAAGGGATTCAAAGTGTATCAGATGGATGTGAAATCTACATTCCTGAATGGAATACTTGAAGAGGAAGTGTATATAGAGCAACCAGATGGGTTTGCCCTATCAGAAAATAGTGATATGGTATGTAGGCTACATAAAGCCTTGTATGGATTGAAGCAAGAACCTAGAGCATGGTATGAACATTTACACTCCCATCTTGTGAAGATTGGATTTGAAAGAACAAGTGAAGATAGCAATATCTATCTGAAGATAGAAGGAGATCAGATTTTGATTTGTGAAGTGTTTGTTGATGACATAATTTTTGGTGGAGATTACAAGATGAGCCATGCATTTATAGATGAAATGAAGAAGGTATTCAAGATGTCACTAATCGGAGAGATTAAGTTCTTCATTGGACTATAGATTCAACAAATGAAAGATGGTATCTTTATCACTCAATCCAAGTATGTCAAAGAGGCATTGAAGACCTTTGGCATGGAAGACAACAAATCGGTTGGTACACCAATGATGACCAGTTGTAAATTGTCAAAAGAAGATGACTCATCATTTATGAATGAGAAGGAATACTGGTCAATGATTGGTAGGTTGCACTATGTAGTACACAACAGACCAGACATTACACATGCAGTGGGCATTGCTGCACATTTTCAGAAAAGTCCAAGAGAATCCCACTTAGTAGTAGTCAAGCAGATTCTTAGATATCTGAAGGGAACTACAGATTATGGATTGTGGTCTCCATACAGTAATGATTTCAATCTCAAAGTGTTTACTAATGCCGATTGGGCTGGTAATGTGGATGACCGAAAGAGCACAACTAGTGGTGTATTCTTTCTCAGTGGCAGACTAGTCTCATGGATGAGCAAGAAGCAGAGTTGTATCTCTCACTCTATAGCAAAAGCAGAATATGTAGCAGCATTTATGAACTGTACTCAGACAATTTGGATGAAGCATGTATTAAGTGGTTTCAAAGTCCCTGTATCTGAACCGGTGAGTATATTTTATGATAACACAAGTGCAATTAATATTTCGAAGTATCTGGTACTGCATGCTAGAACCAAGCACTTCGAGTTCAAGTATCATTTCTTGAGGGAGAAAGTTTAGAACAAAGAGGTTGTATTGGAACATGTTTCCAGTAAAGAGAAGTTAGCAGATATATTCACCAAGCCTCTACCGAAGGCTACATTTACCTATTTAAGAGGTAAATTAGGGGTGTTGCCCCTTCAAGAGGTGAACTAAAGGTATGTGCTCCACATCAGTCAGGTATTGCATTGTCAAATATTTTTAGGATTGGTGTGTTGAAGGATGTTACTCCTTAGGGGGAGCAGCATAATGGAACATGGATGTTTGTGCCTCCACTTTGGCATTGTTGTCAAAGGGGGAGAAGATGTGAAGGAGAGAAGATATCTGCAGTTTTGAAGACATATTATAGGGAAGAAAATGTAGAGATATCTTTGTGTATTGCCATCAATGCCAAAGGGGGAGATTGTTGGCATATGTGCAAAGTTTGATGACATGATAGGATTGTATGTTGTCATTGATGTCAATATACTGAAGTATGAACTAGTATACTGAAGTAAGCAAACTGGAAAGTGAACCGGTATGATGGTATGAAGTGAATCGATATGATGGTATGAATCAGTATATGCAAAAAGGTGAACCAGTATGCTAGAATATGAACTAGTATATGCAAAGCTTGTATTGGGGTTTCATTTGAAATGACTACCGGTTGGTAGTCTCAGCTTCAGGGTTTCCGGTTGATGCATTCCAAGTTTGTGTGATTCGACCGACAACATCCGGTGATGAGTTAACATTGAAATGAAGATCAGATCATGTTGCCATGTCAGCCTTGTGTGCGTGAAGAATCTCTTTGAGGATCTTGCATGAAGAAGATTGATTCTATCTACCTCAGGAATGTGCAAAATCTTAGTAAATGGTGGAGAGCGCATGATGGGTTATCAGCTTCCAGAAGTGGTGAAAAACAAATGATGGAGAATGTCTTGAGATTTGTTCAAGATTGTTTTACCCCATGTAATGTGTTTAAACGGTCAGGATTGGACTGACTGTATTGTTAACCTAGATGCTTAGGGTTTTAGGTTTTTGCCACCGACCTAATTGTTGTCTATAAGGTCATTGATGATTGTCATTTGAAGTTGTTGGCAAATGAATGTGTGTGAAGTGATTCTTGCTAGACCGGAGCAGTGAGTAGAGATCTATAGAGTGTGATTGTAGATGTAAAGGAACTGAAGCGGATCTACCTTGGCTTTAAGTGCTGTTATTAGATAAATGTATTACCTATTGACTTCTAACCATTTCAGCAGATGGAAAATCCCTTTACCGGGTAGCTTTAACAGGCTTTTTGTAAATCCTTTAATAGGGTGACTCAAAATCATTGAGTTCTTTAAATCCTCTGATAAGGTAACCTTTAACAGGGTTTTAACCTCTAACCGAGTATTTAGCCATCCCTTAACCAGGTGATCCCTAGCAGGATCGATTCCTAGCAGAACCTGTTGCAAAGTCTTTAACCAGACTAGGCTCCTAACAGAGCAAACTTTAGAAGAGTTCAAGAACAACTTGTGGGTATTCATCCCCATTGTGGTTTTTCCCAATTGGGTTTCCACGTGAAAAATTAGTGTGTTATGTGTGATGCTTTTTCATGTGATGTTTTAGTGTTTTCAATTAAAAGGTAAAAGCATGTTGATCCAATGGTCATTATATTTATGATGCATTACCTGCTTAAGAATATGGGTGAAGTTGAGTTGAGATATTAGGTTTTGAGAAGATCTAGATGTTACCGGTTTATATCTTTTATAGTCATATTGTGTTATCGGTAGTGCCTTGATTTAGATCGATGATACTATTTGCTAGTTAGTGCAGTCTTTGTAGTTTAAGTTGTTTAAGAAGTTTTTGTGTGTAGTGATTCACCCCCCCTCTCAGTACTTGTTGGGTATTTACTGTTCATCATTATTCATTAGTGATTTAATTTTGTAATTGTGAGTTGAGGGTTTAGCTGACCTTGTTATCAAGGTTGATGAATTGTATAAATAGGTGATATTGTTATGTAATTTGGGTATCGAGGTTGTGTCTACATTATCAGAGAGTGGTGTATGTGCAAATAAGGATTCATCTTTCAATGTTGTGCATTGAGCAGAGATTGGTGTTGCAAAGTAGACAATTGGCTTAACTAGACCTATCATTAGAAATTGTAGATGCTATTATTGTAGTTAGTTCCTTTTGGATTGTAATCCAAATCTTGTTGTAAGTTAGTGAGACTTCCCTGAGGGTTGTAGCCTTTCAGGTCATTATCTTTTGAGAAGTGAGAACTAGGTAGTGTTCCTGGATGCATGTGCATTCCCCATTATAATATTTTCACATACTACTGCAGAGTATCATCTTATTGTGGGTAGGTTCCCATTGTGGTTTTTCCCTTAACCGGGTTTTCCATGTCAAAATCTTGGTCTTGTGTGTTGTGCTACCAATTTACTTATCTATGTTATTGTTGTAGTTTATTAAATCTAATTTTGTGGTTAATTTTGTAGATCCGGTGAAAACCAATTCACCCCCCCTCTTAGTTTTCCTCCATTGTTGCTGCTAACAATTGGTATCAGAGCTAGATCCTTCGAAAGAAGTTTAACCACTTGAGGAGATCTGGGATGGCAACTGGACCTAGAGATGTTTTCTTTAAGAAGGAGAGTTCAAGATTTGATGGAAGTAACTATGTTATATGGAAGAACCGGATGGAAGTGCACTCGAGATGTCTTGGAGAAGATTACTAGAAGATTACAAAGAATGCCTATTCTGCTCCTCTGAATGGACCGATTACTGCTGATGACATCAAGGAAATTGAACATAACATTAGAGCCAAGGAAGGATTTCTGAGTGCCCTAACTGATTTAGAGATGACAAATGTAATGGGACTTCATATTGCACATGAGATCTAGGAGAATCTTGAAACCTTGTATGAAGGAGATAAACAAGTCAAAGTTGCTAAGTTGTGGAGTTTGAAAGGGAAATATGAGATGTTGAAGATGGGAGAAGATGAGAATATAAATACCTTTATGACTAAGGTGAATGACCTTGTCCTAGTTATCAGATGTGTTGGTGGAACCCTTGAAGAAGATGAAAATGTTGCTAAGGTGTTGAGATCTTTGCCTCCTACTTATAAACATAAGGTAGCTGCTATTAATGAAATCCAAAGTGTGACTACAAATAAAAGAGATATGTTGGTTGGAAAGATTGTTGCATTTGAGGTGAGCGAATTTGGTGAATCACATGGAAAGTCTAAGGCAACATTTAGAGCTTTTATATCTAGAAAGTAGAAGTATGATCCTGAAGACTGAAAAATATCTAGATTTCAAAGAGAAAGGAGAGATATGGAAGAGAAAGAAAGATATCTAGATGAGCTTGAAGCATTAATTGCCTAGAGATTGCCTAAGGGAGCTGGTAAGTATGATGGAAAATTTCCCTTAAAATGTTTCTCTTGCAATAAGGTAGGACATTTTTCTTCTAGGTGCCTAGAGAGAATGGCTAAATATGATAAGGATGATAAATTTGATAAGCATGATAGAAATGATAGATATGAGAAGCATGAGAAGTATGATAAGCCTTACAAGTCTAACCAGAAGTATAAGCATTAGAAGAACTACTATTATGCTGCTGATGAAGGTGTTATAGATGAAGAATTAGAAGGAGATGAAGTTGTGTTTCTTTCCATTAAAGAAGATGGACCGATACCTGTTGATTCCACTAGTTGCACTATTGAGGAGAAAGCTTTAACTGTTAAAGTTGAAGAAAAGGATGAATGGGTAATTGAAAGTGGTTGTTCACATCATATGACCGGTGATAAAAGAAAAAAATGTGAGTATGGAAAAGTATGATGGTGGAATATTGAGATTTGGAGATGACAAAGCCTATGTGATCCATGGTAGAGGTTCTATTTCTTTTGATGGTAAGAGTAATACTGATGATGTTTTGTATGTTGAAGGTTTGAAGCATAATATTTTAAGTGTTGGATAGATGGTTGACAAAGGTTATGATTTACAATTCAAGAATAGTAGAACTAAGATCCTAAATTCCTCTGGTATAGAGATTGCATCTGGAACTAAGACTGAAGGTAATATTTTTATTTGATTGCTGGTGAGAAAAGTTGTTTGATTGCTCAGATTGATGAAAGTTGGTTATGGCATAGGAGAATGTGTCATGTTAATTTTGATTCAATGATTATGATTAGTTCTATTCAAGGTGTTAGAGATTTTCCTAAGATTGTTAATCCTGCTAATACAGTATGTAAGGAATGTCAATTGGGTAAGAAAACAAGAACTTCTTTCAAGATCAAGCAGTATACATCTAATGGATTGCTAGATCTTGTGCATATTGTCCTATGTGCACCTAAAAATGTTAGAAGTGTGTAGGGTGATAGATATTTTATGTTGCTAATTGATGATTATTCCAAGATGATGTGGGTTGTCTTTTTGAAGGATAAATCTGAAGCATTAGACAATTTCAAGATATTCAAAGAAAAGGTTGAGACTGAGTTGGGATTGAAGGTGAAATTTTTGAGATCTGACAAAGGTGGAGAATTCTATTCTGATAAGTTTGATTCATTATGTGAGAAGCATGAGATTAGAAGACAATCATCTGCTCTCAGAATCCCTCAGCATAATGGAGTTGTTGATAGGAAGAACAAGATTGTTTTGGATGTTGAAAGGACTATGCTAATTGAAGGGAATGTTCCAAAAATCTAATGGAGAGAAGCTATTAACATTGTTGTTTACACATTCAACCAATTTCATATTAAAGGTGATATCGGTAAGACTCCTTATGAGCTATGGTTTGGTCATGTTCCTACTATGAGATATTACAAAGTATTTGGTAGCAAATGTTATATCAAGAGAGTTGACGACATAGGAAAGTTTGATGTAAGAAGTGATGAAGGAATTTTCTTGGGATATTCAACACAGAGAAAATCCTACTGGTGCTACAATAAGAGACTAAGAAAGATAGTGGAAAGTGCAATTGTGAAGGTGGATGATAACCTTAGAAAAGAGATCAAAGCTTGTAGATATGATGATGGTCAACACATTATTTTGAATCCTATTCAGACTGAAGAATCAAAGCATAATGATCTGGTAGATAGTTAATCCCGATGTTGTTGTTGCTGGTGGAGAGTTGTAGGAACCTGGAAATTAGAACAATCATAAGACTCTACGGTATGTAAGATTGAATTATTTTGAAAACCAGATTATTGGAGATAAAAATAAAGGTGTGATGACTAGAAGCAGGCTAGCTCCCGAAGAGGTATGTTTGATTTCTAAAGTTGAACCTAAAGATATTGTTGAAGCTTGCAAAGTTTAAAATCGGATGAGAGCTATGGAAGAATAATTAGATCAGATTGAAAAGAATAACACATGGGAGCTTGTGCCTAGACCTAAAGATAAGAATGTGATTAGTAATAACTAGGTATTCAGGAATAAATTGAATGAAGCCGGTGAAGTTGTCACGAATAAAGTAAGATTGGTATGCAAAGGATATTCATAGAAAGAAGGGATTGATTATGAGGAGACTTTTTCTCTAGTAGCCAGACTTGAAGCTATTAGATTGTTTCTTACATATGTTGCCTATAAAGATTTCAAGGTATATCCAATGGATGTCAAATCTACCTTTTTGAATGATGATCTTGAGGAGGAAGTCTACATTAAGAAACCTGATGGATTTTCATTATTAGATGATGGTGGAATGGTATGTAAACTAAAGAAAGCTCTTTATGAATTGAAACAAGCCCCTAGAGCCTGTTATGCTAGATTGGATAAGTATTTGCTAAAATTGGGATTTAATAAAGGGATTGCTGATAGTAATCTATATTTTAAGATTGAGAATAATAACATGTTGATTGTTGAAGTATTTTTTGATGATATTATCTTTGGAGGAGATGATGACTTGAGCATGAAGTTTTCTAGTGATATGCAAAAAGAATTTGAGATGTCTATGATAGTTGAAATGAATTTTTTCTTAGGTTTGCAAATTTCACAGACTAGAAAAGATATTTTTATATCTCAAACTAAATATGAGAAGGAATTGCTAAAGAAGTTTGGTTTAGATGACTCCATACCGGTTGGAACTCCTATGGTGACTAGCTGCAAATTGTCTAAGAATGATGAATCTTTGAAAGCTAATTAGAGCTTGTATAGATCTATGGTTGGTGGACTACTATACCTTACTCAGACTAGGCCAAACATTATGCATGTTGTGTGCATGGCTGATAGATATCAAGCTGATCCGAAAGAGAGTCATGTCACTGTTGTGAAGAGAATATTTAGATACTTGAAGGGAACTGTGGATTATGGTTTGTGGTATCCGAGAAATGATGATTTCATGTTATGTTCTTACACTGACACTGATTGGGATGGTGATGTTGATGACCAGAAGAGTACCTCTGGTGGTTGGGTAAGAAATTGGTTTTATGGGCTAGTAAGAAACAAGACTCAATGTCCTTATCTATTACTAAAGCTGAGTACATTGTTGTTGTTGGTAGCTGCACTCGGGTAGTTTTGATGAAGCAAATGTTGAAGGATATCAGAGTTATCTATGATGAGCCTACTGTCATATACTATGATAATTTCAGTGCTATCAACATGTCAAATAATCTGGTGCAACATTCAAAGACTAAACATGTGTCAATCAAATATTATTACTTGAGAGAAAAAGTTAGTGAGGAAGAGGTGAAATGGAACATGTGTCTACAAAGGAACAAATTGCTAATATTTTCACTAAGCCTTTACCTGCACAAACATTTGTCTACTTGAGAGACAAGTTAGGGGTATCAACCCCTCCTGGTGAGAACTAGATGCATTGAGTTGCATCAATCTGTTGGAATTCATAGTCTTATTCCTTTTATCCAGATTGATGAGTTCGTGCTACTCCTCTTGTGAAGTAGTATGGTCGTGTGCTTTATGGGGGATAGTTTGGTTCTCTATTTTGAGATCTTTGGCATTATTGTCAAAGGGGGAGAGAAGCATGTGAAAAACTATTTCATCTGCTTGATCTTAGGGGGAGTTTGTTGGAGATATTTACTTTCTTTGCATTTATTGTTTTTCACATTCATATGTTGCCATCAATGCCAAAGGGGGGAGATTGTTGGACATTGTTGTTGCTAGGATATGTTGTTGTCATTGATGTCAACATATTCCTGCTCCGATGATTGCACATTGGTTCATTGGGAATATGGTTTGGTGTATGGAGTATTTCTTGTATCACTATATCCTTATGTATTAGTTTTTATGATTCAAGAATCTTAATTGATCATATCATATGATCTAGTTTTGCAGTTTGTTTATCTAATCAGTGCTTTGCAGAGTTTAGTATTTCCTCTGATATATTCCGTTGTGATTAGATCTTGATCTGAGTTTTTGGGAGATTGTTTGGGATGGTCTTGTGTATCTTCATTTCAGATGGATCATGATTTGGTGCTCCACAAGTTATCTTTCTTTGTGATAGTTGTTGTTGTTTGAGTGTTCTTGAGTTTCACATGCTGACAGATGAAGATTTGATAAGTGGTGTTGGTGCAGATGTTTCTAATGATTCTAACGTTCTTTCTAGTATTTCCTAGTTGTGTCCTATTTGTTTTGATGATCCGCATTAATTTTTGTGCAATTTGTTGGTGATTTTGGTGAATTGGTGATGATCTTCGTGTTATGTGGTTTTTTCTGGTGGTGTAGCGTGTTGCAGTTGATCTTGGCGAGATTTTTGGTGGTGTTGCATGTTTGGTGATTTGAATCAAGTCCATGTTATGTCATGTACATTATATTGGTCTAGTGGTTGATATTTGTATCGTGTGATGTAATCTTGTAATTGTGAGTTGAGGGTTTAGCTGACCTTGTTATCAAGGTTGATGAATTGTATAAATAGGTGATATTGTCATGTAATTTGGGTATCAAGGTTGTGTTTGTATTATCAGAGAGTGGTATATGTGTGAACAAGGATTAATCTTTCAGTGTTGTGCATTGAGTAGAGATTGGTGTTGTAGAGCAGACAATTATGCTTAAGCGAAACTATCATCAGACATTTGTAGATGCTGTTATTGTAGTTCATTCCTTCTAGATTGTAGTCTGAATCTTGTTGTAAGTTAGTGAGACTTCCCTGAGGGTTGTATCCTTCTAGGTCATTATCTTTTGAGTAGTGAGCCCTAGGAAGTGTGTCTAGATGCATGTGCATTCTCCATTATAATATTTTCACATAATATTGTAGAGTATCATCTTATTGTGGCTAGGTTCCCACCATGGTTTTTCCCTTGACTAGGGTTTCCACATCAAAATCTTGGTGTTGTGCTACCAATTTGCTTATCTTTGTTATTGCTGCAGTTTATCAGATCTATTTTTATGGTTAAGTTTGTAGATCCAGTGAAAACTGATTCACCCCCCCTCTTAGTTTTTCTCCATTGTTGCTACTAACACCCACTGTGGTTTCTCCCTTAACCGGGTTTTCCACATATAAAATCTAGTGTTATGGTGTTGCTGTTGATTACTTTGTGTTTTTGCATCTTTCTTTTGATCATTTGCATTAAGTGGCTAAAAGAACAAGTTAATAAGGTTAAAAAATGTAGTACACTAATTCACCTCCCCCTCTCAATTTTCCTTGATTCTAACATGGTTGTCCCAACAAAACTTCGCATACATCTAAATGAGATACATTACAAATTACTTTATCCTAGAATGGCTTTATTGAATACAGAAGATGACATTTCTTGTTTACTTTTATATCTTGCCCTTGGCTTACCCATCCCATGAAGTAGGGCTTTGGGTATGTTGTTTTCAAATTCAACCTTTTCACAGTCTCAATAGAAATTAATTTATTTTGGATATCATTGTCAACAATGAAGTGTAGAGATTTTCCTCCAACCCACATCTATGAATGAAACAATCTCTCCTCATCTTCATGGGGAAATTATGGGTTTGCCTCAATGACTTGCTCACTATCCTTTTTCTCAAAAGGATTTGTTGGTACTGATTCAAGCTCAAAATCCTCTCCATGTGTGTCTCCATCATTAAATTCTTTATATTTATACAATTATTAGTGTTATTATTTTTAGTTTTATGAATCTCACACCACATACCTGTATCTTGTTGTGACTTCTTAGGACCCCATACCTTCTTTTCTAGTGAATTTGAAATATAATCCTTGACTATTTTCTTTCTTGCAAACTTATTACCACTTTCACATTTTGACTTGTTGTTCATGTAATAATCTCTCCTCCATTTTTGCTTGAAATTTTTGTTAAATTCTAAATCATGCTTAAAGGAAATTTCTAATGTTTCTATATTCAAAAAATCTATTTCAATTTGAATATACCTATGAAGTGTACTTTGATATTTCAAAAATTGATATTTCTCATAATATTGGATGCTAAGTTTCACTGAAAGTGCATGGAATGTGTTAGTATACTCTTAAATTGATTTGTCCTTCTTTTTTTAGAGTAACTTCTATTGCATATATTTCTATTCATAGGCGTCTTCAAGAAAGTACTCTTTTATGTGCTCCATGAATTCTTCCCATCTGGTTTTTTTCATCAAAATCTACATCAAATTCTTGTCCAACTTGTGCTTCCTTGAATGATTAGCTTCCTATGAATTCTTTACATGACTCTCTTCTTTGGGGAGGGAAAAGGATATTTTCTTAGCATCTAAGAAATGATTAATAGAAAAACACCTTTCTAGTTTTGATAACCTATCATCAACAACATCCACTTCATTTTTCCCTTCAAAAGTTGGGATATCAAAATTCACTATGGGTTTGTTTTAAATTTATCTGTGAACCTCAATTTTCTAGCATTTGAGAAAATTGTTTCATCATTTCCTCTTTATTTTTTTAGTTTATCTTCAATTAGTGTTTTGAGCTGATCATTTGATCTATCAATTTATTGTTTAGACATTTGCAATCATATACATCTCAAAGGAAGGTAATTTGATGGAACCCATGTTTCCAACCCAAGCTTTTGGAATGATGATCATGTATGGTGGGACATACAAGAGAAAACATGCTCTAATACTGTAGACGTATAAATCTGGCCACCTAATTAAATAAATATTTAATGTTTATTGAATCCACTAAAACAATTCCTCTACTAATTAAATCATATTTAATTAATGTCACCCCCTTTCCTCTATTAATTAAATAAATTATTTAATTTATTAAATGTAATTCATTTGGCCACATTGTAACCTTTTGTCACATGTTAAATTCATCAAATGTAATATCAACTAGGAATGAAAGGGAAATCACGAATCCCTATCCTAATTAGAATTCAAACAAACAAACAATAGAATAACACAAAAGAAAGAAACAGGAATATAATTAATATTAATCAATTCCCCCTATTCCAAGACTGCATGTAGCTTCCATTTCTCTTCTCCTCTTTGTGGTATGGTGGCTCTCAGATATCATGCTGGCAACCTGCAAATGATATAAATATTCAAAGTTCATGATTCAGAGGAATTGTGAAGGATTGAATGCTCAATTTATAGAAATTGGATGAGAATTGAATGAAAGGTGGAACTCAGGTGAGCTCACATGCTGATTGATAGTTGAACTGCTGAATTGGAGGTGAAACAAAATAGATTGAATAGATTAAATGAGTCAACTGATTGAGAAAAATCTGATTGAAAGATGAAAAAGAATGATTGGAGGAAATAAAGAGGAGGAGACAGTTAACTGATTGAAAGCTAATTAAGAAATTTTATTTAGAAAAAACTAACTAAAAGATACAAATAGGAATTGAAGAGATAATTGAATTAATTAATTAATTGATTGAATTAATTAATTTAGCATGTGCTTGAACTTGAATTTGGATTTTCAATTTAATCTTTGCATGAGATTTAATTCAAATATTGAATTTATTTTAAATTCAATTTGATATCTGAATATATTTAGAACTTGACTTTGATTTTTGAAATCATGCACATGTATTTGAAATTAGAAGAGTTTGAATTTAAATGAAATTAGAAGAATTATGAAATTAAATGAAATTAGAAGAGTTGTGAATTAAATGAAATTAGAATTTGGGGATTTAGAATTAGAATTAGAAGAATTAATTAGTTAATTAAATAATTGAAAGAAACTATTTAATTATTTAGAAATGGACAATATTATTTAATTTAAAGGATTTTTTGGATTAGATATCATATAACCATTACATAGCATCAAGAAAATCTAAGTTCAGTAGTATCAAGGCACCAAGGGAAGGTGCATGCACAAAAATATATAGTTAACGTGCACCTCCACTATAAGAAGGATGATTACATTAGATATACATATTTGCAACCAAAAACCATTAGAGAACTAGGTAAATAAGATTTCAGAATCCGGTGAAGAGTTGCTTCCCAGTGGGGGGATCCAAGCCACCCACCCCAAGTTTCCATCCTGCCACACTTCCAGCCAACCATCAAGTATGGCATGTTTGTGGGGGTGAGAGGTGCATTCATGAATCAGGTTAGCTTCCTCCCGAGTGATCTCCATGTGTATCTGTCTATGCTCCATGTGCCTCATAAAGGCCATTAGTTCTTGCTCAAATGTGGCCTTGCCCGGTTCATCCCTCTCCCAAGTGAATCCGTGAGATAACTCTCAAATGTAAACAGTAGTAGCCCCTTCCTTGATCCATCTGTCAAATTTGTCTGAGTCCAACTTAAGTACAACAGTGACCTGCATAGAGATAGAGTAAATAATGAGTCTCCTAAGAGACTCAGTGAGGTGCCTGGTATTGTTATTAAAGATGTCATCATTATGATACTTCCATATGAGCCAAAGAACCTCCAAAGAAAAACAAGACCAAAAGATATTTGCAATTTTCCTACAGCCCTTGATATAGCCTAGAATAACATCTATGTATTCAACAGAGTTAGATTCCAAATTAAAGCCAAACAATCTCCATATTTCTTTTGCAAAATGGCATTCAAAAAATATATGTTTCACAGTTTTAGGTACTCTCCATATGTTATAGTTTAGGATATTAACCTCCTTATCTTTTATGGGGAGTTTATTTAACAACAGGCACTAGCCAAAGAATTGTTTTTTTGGTTCATTATGAGCCATCTAAAATTTACACAACCTATCTTTCCAGTCCTTTGGTTCCCATTTTAGACCCCAACATCTATTAAGGTGCAGAAAAATGGTATCAGCCTTGGTAAGTGAAGAATATATGCATTTAGCTTTAAGGGAGGGGATAGGTGTGCCATCAGTCCAGCAAAGTGTAGAGAAGGGGGGTGAAGGAGAGGGGGGTGAGAGGGGGGAGAGCAAAAGATAAAGCCATTTTAAGTATGTTATAGGTCCTGCTCTGGGATGTCAGGATAGAGAAGGTAAGTTTCAGCTCCTCCCATGATCTCAATTGGCCATTCTCAAATAGTTGCTCAAAATATTTAATACCCATATTGTGCCATTTCAGTGCAGAGCAACCTTGGAGAGTGGCTAATGGTTTTCCATTATGGAATAGATTGCACCATATTGATCTATTATCAACAATATGTCCCTTTATAGTGCCATTCACTTTTATATGTACCAAGTGCTTCACCTGTTCCCAAGCTTTCCATAAGGACTTAAAGACATCAGAACCAGCTAGGGATACCTCAATCTGTCCAAGAAGAAGGTCAAGAATGGGGAGATCTTTCCATTTCTTGGCTTTCTTAGGGACCAATGATACAATATTATTTCTTATAAGAACCTTCCATGGCTCATTAACTTCCATGGCCTTAATAATCCACTTGGAGGCAAGGGTAATGCCCTGTAATTTCAGGTCTTTCAACCCCATCCCACCAAATAATTTATGCATAGTGCACCACTCCCATTTCACTACATGATGCTTCCTAATACCCTTTCCATCTGACCATAGGAATTCCCTAATTTTCTTTTGAACAAGATTGAATTGGTAATTTCTAAAGAGCCAAGCTAATGAGAAATAGATATTATATGAGGCCAATATTTTTTGACACACCTGAAATCTTCCAGCCAAAGAGAGAAAGTTCTTGTTCCATTTGGAGAGCTTCTTATAAATCTTATTCCTTACCCATTCCCACATTTCTTTTAGATTTGGAAGAATAGAGAAAGGGACACCTAGGTATTTTACAATTTGAGTAGGACCCAACCAATTGAGAGAGAGTTTTGAAAGCCAGCCCGGGGGGTTGTCATCCCAACCAAGGAGATTGGATTTGTGCATAGCAATCTTACTGCTAGAAGCTAGGCAAAATAGATCAATATTTTTCAGCAGAGCAACAAGGTTTTCTTCCTTGAGCTTAATTAATATTGCAGGGTTGTCAGCAAATTGGACATTACAGATTTCCTTTTTGTTAGGTAAGGATATACCCCTAACAGGAGGAGTGATAGAGGAGTCCTTAAGTAAGTAGAACATTGCATCAACAGCTAGGACAAATAGGGCTAGGACTAGAGGACATCCTTGTCTGATTGATCTAGTTAGTGTAAAATTGGAGGACCTTATCCCATTTACTTCAACAGAGGCATTGGCATCACATAATAGAGTTCTGACCATATTACAAAATCCAGGGGGGAAGCTTAATGATTGAAGCATCTGAATGATATACTCCCATTCTATCCTATCATAGGCTTTCTCAAAGTCTATGAGTAACATGGCTCCATTTTGTCCTGATTCCTTAGCCCAGTGGAGTGATTCCCAATAGGTAATTAGGTTTTCTAGTATATAACATCCTTTAACAAACCCTATTTGAGTAGTACTGATAATCTTAGGCAGGACTTTCTCCAATCTGCATGCAATCAACTTAGCTAAGATTTTGTATGACACATTCAATAGTGTAATAGGCCTCCAGTTTTTAAGTAGGGTTATGTCACCTTCTTTAGGAATAAGCTTGATCAAACCTTGATTAATGTTTTTTCTCAAGGATCCAATGTGTATAGAGAGTGAAGATCATCAACAATCCATTCAATATTTTCTTTATAAAATTCATCCGGAAACCCATCAGGACCAAGGGATTTATCATTATTGAGGGCCAATATAGCTTTCTTGATTTCTTCTTTTGAAATAGCCATTTTAAGCATCCTACTATCCTCCTTATCAATAAGTTTGGGGACCAAAGACATGACTATCTTTCTGGTATTTTCCTGTTCCTCCCTAACTAGTTCGGCAGAGAATAGATCCTTGTAGAATTGAGCAAAGCACTCAAGAATTTCAGTTGGTTCAGAGAGGTTCTTATTCTGCTCCCATATGGTGTCTATTTTCTCTCTTGCTTGTTTCATCTTAAGAAGCTGGAAGAAGAATTTAGAACCTTGATCTCCAGTATCCAACCAATTTAATTTAGCCCTAGTTCTCCACCCTTTGATTTTCTGATTTTGCAATCTTCTAAGATCAGTCTTGGCCCTATTAAGCTGATTGGTGAGTGATACATTCTCAGGATCCCCTTGAAGATCTAGCTTAGCCACTTGGAGGGTACTATGCAGTTGTAACTCAGAGGCTCTGGCATCCTTAGCCTTCTTTTTACCCACAGCCTGGTAGAGTGAGGTCCAGGTTTTAACATTTTGGTTCCATCTATCAATGTTGAACAATTGACTATTGCCATATTTATTAAACATTCTAACAAGACACAGGGCACACTTCAGGTCCTCATCCATTAGTATACTAGTGTTCATTCTAAAGTTTGAGCTAGGGTTTGGTGGGGCCACCCTACTATCAGCTATCTTTAACCCAACCATAATAGGATGATGATCTGATAGTGTATATGGTATGACAACATATTGAATACCTTCCTCGTTTTTAATAGTTTCAAAGAAGTCTTTGTTGAAATAAAATCTATCAATCCTGAAATAGACTCTCTTATTATATTGTTGGTGATTACACCAGGTGTACCATATTGATTTATACTCTCCCTTTTTTCTTGCTAAAGGATCAATTAGTCTCATCTTGTTAACCATCCTTTCCCACTGTACTCTCTCAACACCCTTCCACTCCACCTTGTTTCCTCCCTATTTATCTTGTGTATTAATTACCATGTCGAAGTCTCCTCCCAAGAGCCAATGGATGCCTTCCAAGTTTGCAAGCCATTCCCACATAACCCCTCTTTCTTGGTAGTCATTGGAGGCATAGGCTGAACAGATGCCAAAGGTGGAATTGTCATTCTGTATGATAGCCCATACTGCCCTTTCACAAGGGGAGTGTCCCCATTTAGTGACCTTACTCGCCCATTTAGGGTTTAATAAAATTGTATCTCCACCTTTTCCTTTAGGGTGATTGGTGTAAAAGGGAGTGGCCTCCCTCTAGATGGATTTTAGACCAACTTCTAAGGTAAATCCGATTGATTTTAGCTCCTAGAGCATAAGGCAATCAATGTCCTTGTGCATATTTAGAAATATTTTGACCGCATATTTTCTATCAGGGGCCTCAAGTCCCTTGATGTTCCATGAGATGGCTTTCAACATTGGGAGGTTAATTTAGGAGTGTCCACCAGGGACTTAAACCCCTCGAAGCACGTAGGCCATTCCTCAAGCTTAGAGAGGTGACTGGCATCAAAGGCCACTATTGAAAGTGGTCTACCTCTTTTCTTCCTAAGCTCAGAGAGCTACTCAAGCCCCAATGAGTCCTTCCTAACTGATATCTCTTTAGCGGCCTTAGGAGATCTTTTCCTCCTTTTTTTCTTAGATTTATTTCTAGCTAGGCCATCTCCCCCATTATTAGTTCCAAAATCAAAAGCTCTAAGATCGGGGGAAAATGGATTATCCCCATCATTGTTGATAATCTCAAATTTGTCAGACTTCAAACCAAGTCTAGTACCATGATCTTTCTCTAAAGGTTGGTCAGAAGGGGGAATGGTAAGCCCCATTTCCCCATCAATGTCACCAAATGTCAGCTCAAGGGGTTTGGTGGGGTGTGGTGCTTCCTCACCCTCAACCTTGGTCTCCAAGGGAGTATTTGATATTGGAGGAATGTTCATCTCCCCAGGAAGGTCGTAATTACCCCTACATTCAAACCCCTAAGGGGATTAACTTACAAAACCAGTAGCATTGGTGGTATCATGAGCACCACCATCCTCCCCTTCGATCAACTCTTGGAGGAAGGGCATGGTATAGGACTCAATCTCCTTTTTTTGGTTACTTATTGATAATTCAAGTTGTTTTCTGTGTTTTACAGCCATTTTCAATTTTTCAAGGACAATTTGTTGTGCATTTTGAGTTTTGGGTCCACCTTTATTAGTGGAGACTCCAACTACATCAAATTCCAGTGGGATAGAGACATTGGCAGCCAAATTAGCCTCTTTTAGGTCCATCTGATACTTGAGTAAAGACTTAGAAATTGAGGGAGGAGCACTTGAAGGATTAGGGAAATCTTGTGGGTGAAAGGGTGGGGGATCAGGTTCGGGTGGAGGTGGTGGGTCAGTAGAGTTAGGCTATGTATTGATGGAGGGGCCAAGAGATGAAGATTCAGAGTGTAATGGGAGGGGAGTAGGGCTAGTTTGCTTAGGGTTTGAGGGGTCTTCCAAGGCCGAGTGTAAATGGTTTCAAACAAAGGTCCTCTTGGAAGGGGCAACATTTTTCCCTCCTATCAGAGGGTAATTTTTAAGGAAATGCCCACTTCTTCTGCATTTATGACATGCATTAATTCCCCCAAATACTGTAAGGGAAATGAAAATAACTAGTTTTCAATTCATATATCTATTCTAGAGGGGAAAATCGAGCCAGGATTGAAAGCAATGAGTACCCTCGCATCCATATGGGGTAATAAGGCAGCAGAAGAGTCAATTTTAATTACTTTGCCTAGAGGTTCGGTAATTTTTGAGATACAGTTCCATAAGAATGGGGGAACATTTTTAATAACTACCCATTTAGGGTTAGAAAGAGCCATGATTTCCTTGTTACATGCAAGAGGGGTCCAAGGAATGGCCCTAAGACAATCATTTCCTACATTCCAAAATTGCTTATCAATAACTTTCTTTTGTGTTTCTTTATCATTGAAAAAAATAAGGAATAACCCTTTTTGTAACATTCTATAGAAAGAAAAATGAATGCCAAGCTTTGTACACCAAATATCTTGAAACCATCTATTCAAATACTGTCTAGATGACATCCTATCTAAATCAAGGGATGCTAAAAAAATTGCATAATCCCTAAGCCTAGAAATTTCCTTAGAAATGTAATCAGTCATGAAAGAATTAGGTTTAATGACAACTCTTGGAGCCGAGGCAACCTCACCTTCTTCGTGGGCTTGGCTTGTTGCTGCATCATGAGGGACCTCTGGCTCAAACTTTGCCTTGTCTAGGAAGGTCATGCAGAGCCCTTGAGCGGCTTGGCGGAATGTTTTTTTCCCACCTTTATTGCTTTGGTTGGTATTAATTCCAACCCCATCGCTATTCTTCTCCATTAATGGAGGCACGAGTAGGAGTAAATGCAAGGGCCTCCCACTAGGCTTGGGAGCCCCTGGACAAAGAGTTGACCTACCGCCAAGGACCATTTGTATTCGTCCTTGGTTGCAGAGCTCCAACCACCAAGTCGAAATGAGATACCTTAATTTAAAGGATTAAAATTGCAATTAATTAAATAATAAATATTTAATTAAAATTTAGAAAAGGGTAAATGATTAGATGATTAGAGATAGAAATTGAAAATGGAATTTGTTTAAATAATAAAGATTATTTAAATTGAAGGATTAATAGTCAAAATTAATTAAATAATAAATATTTAATTAACATTAGAAAATGATTAAAATGATTAAATGATGATAGAATTGGAAATGAAATAATTAGTAAAATGATGAGGAAATATGAAACTTAGAAGAATAAGATTAATTAACTTAATTAAATAATTAAAGAATTATTTAATCAATTAGAGAAATAATTAGTACATGATCAATGAGACATTTTTAGGTGTCTACATTTGCTCCTCTTTGAGACAAAGTCGGAATGATGTTGTTTCAAAGAAAACAAAAAATTTATGCCACAGTATGCCTTGGTAACACTGTATAGTGTAAATATGCCCCCTCGAAAAAGGTGGTCGAAAAATTCAGAAATTGAGACCATATTTTCGATATTGGTATAATGAGAAATCGTGTGAAGTTTCGTGCATTTTTGAGATCGTTTGAGTATCCTACAAGTTGTTTGAAGTTGACGGGGACCACGGGTGTCAGAGTGGGAAAAAACCCTAATTTGAGCTATAAATAGAGTTTTAGCTTTTCATTTTCTCATTTGCATTGTGGTGAGTTCTTAGAGATCCTTGGTAGTATTTTTCTTTCTTGCAAGTATTTGATCATCATGGCTAGCTATAGGGCATGAGTGTACTTGTCTGACCGAGTACATTCTTATCAGAGACCTCCGAGGACTGGTGACATGGTATTTTTCCAAATTTTTGCCTGATTTTTTGCTTGTTTTTGCAATTTTTTCAAAAAAAAATCAAAAAGCTAATTTTTATTCATTTCACACACGCTTGTCAGTTTTAATGCATTATTACTAAGTGTCACGCAAATGCTCTAAATGTATCACAAAAGCTTAAGTGTCACGCATAGGTTCTTAGTATGACGCATTCGCTTATCTGTTCACACATTATTTGTAAATGCTACACATTTGTTGCAATTGTTATGCATAAGTATTAATTGTACCACAATAGTGTTAAATGTCACGCATAAGTATTTACTTCATGCATTCATTGGTAATTGAAGTTTCTGTCATGCGTTTGATATTTTTTGGTAGTCATGTTATCCGATATCTGACATTTTTAATATTTTCTCTATGCAGGAGAATATTGGAGTGTTATACTGCCGATAGAGTGTTAGGATTCCCAAAGATACTGAGAGGGGGGGTGAATCAGTATCTAACCAGTTATAGAATTTTCTTAACTTATAACATGAATAACATATCAAAACTGTGTAGTGGTAAACCAGAAATAATGCAGCAAATAAGAATAACAACCACAACATGAAAAGCACACCATAACACAATATTTTAATGAGGAAACCCGGTGTGGGAAAAACTTCGGTGGGATTTGTAACCCATAATATTCTCTTACTGGCCAATAAGGGAATATTACTGCTTACAGTAGGGGCCTGCACATGTAGGAAGGCCAAGTTCCTAGAGCTCACTACTCATTTACAAAAGAAGTCACACTGACTTACAAAAATGGATTATACAAATCCAATGTCTTGTACCACTTCAGATCAACATCTATTATGCTAGATTCAGTACCGGTTTAAGCTCTGTTACATACATAAACCCTTATCCAATAATTCGCATAATAGGCCTGCTATTATTCACCTATTTCACCCACTAAATGATCTACAATGATCTCATACATATATGAGTCATTTTACAATCCGCCAAGTCGGCTTACAAAAATATTTTACAATTAATTACAAAATATATATACACAAAATTCTTGTCGGCTAGGGTGCTGATATTCTTCCTTTTCGGTGTCGGTGTTCTGTGTGCCGATGTAGAGTCTATCAGTGCCAGTGCCATATGATTGTAAGTTTTCCATCAATGACAATAACTTCAATCACCTACAATTTCTCATTGGAGTGTGCAATTGCCGACAATCTCCCCCTTTGGCATTGAAGGCAACACTCATGAGAAAAATCCAAAAATCATTTGCCAAAATTATCTTACCAAAACTTTGTGCCCAAAAACTATGTGTTTCTCCCCCTAAGCTGATGATATCCTATTCTGATCATTTTTCTCATCACACTACTCCCCCTTTGACATCAATGACAAAGGTTGTCATTCGCTATCAGTGGAGTGTGTTTCCTGCCTAGATTCTTGTAACCGGTGGGTTACAATCTGGAGAATATCTGCCAAAACCAAATTTAAATTGTCAGTGAATCTTTTTCTATCCTGTAATGCCTCTTGTGTTCTCTGAACTATACTGGTGAGTATGTGCATTTTCTCTTCCGGTGTCTTGAGTTAGGGAACTAGAGCCGCATAAATTTTTTTTCTTAAAGAAATGAGGTAATCTAGTTTAGGACCAAGTTTACATTTTATGCTCTTTGCCTTATCCTTTATTCTCTCTTTATCTTTTTCAAACTTCTCAATTTTCTCTTCAAGATCTACAATCTTCTTTTCTATCTCCAAAAATGAATCTGATGTGCCTATCAGATTGTCAGCAATATTGTTAATCTCATCTTGTGCTTTGCTGATTTCCTTGTCTAGGTCTTTTGTCAAAATATCCATTTTACAAGTATCTCTATACAGTTTCTTGAAATCCAAAATTATCTCTCCTAGTTCCAGTAATAGGGTGTCCATTCTCTCCTTTTTCTTTTTCACTATATCCTCTAAGAATTTCTCTTTCTCCTTAATCATCCTTTCTTTGAATGCGTCCTCATTTATTTGATCAATTGTCAAAATGTTGCCGGTGATGAATTTAGACAATGTGTCTAGTTGACCTAAAGAATCTTTGTTATCTACAATGCACTTTGGTGCTATCAATTCAAGAATGGGAATTGTGTCATCAATAGCCTTATAGGCTTGTGCATTTCACTCTGTGATCTTCTTTATGGAGTCCAGTAAGACCTCTATCACATTTCTAGGCTGAAATTCTGATATTGAAGTACCAGATGTCTGCCCAACTGTGTTCACAATTTCCCTGCTGCCTATTGTTGTGATAGCCTTGCTTGCTTCAACCTTTGGTAGGTCAATCTATGTTTGCATTTCTACTTGCAAAGGTTTAGGCTTATCAGTTTTTCCCGGTGGCACTGTTTCAGTCTGAAGCTATGACTCAACCTATTTCCGTTCCAGTTTCTCTATCTATGTCTCGTAGGGTTTCTCTGAGCTCTCAACAACTAGTTTCTCTGATGTAATCTCTGTATGTACTTCTGGTTTCTTAGTTTGTACCTCTGTACTGTCCATTGCCAGTTCTCCTGATTGTTTTTCACTTTTATCTATAGGTTCTTCTAATGGTTTACTAGTGGTGTCCTCTGTCGGTTGCTCTGTTTGAGTGGGTTTTTCTGTGTTTATATTTATAGTATCATTTGCCTCAACCTCAGTATCTGCAGCCGGTGACTCAATAGTCACATCTTTCTTTTTGTTCAGAGTTGTCTCTTTGTCTACCACAATATTCACTTCTTGAGTGTCTATATTCATAGTATACAAAATCTCGGACTCAAGATTTGTATCCTCTAGTGGAGTCTCCATACTCTCAGTGGCCAGTTGACTGCTAGTAGTATGTGTCGGTGGAGTATCAGGAAGAGGTGGGAGTACATTATCAGTTATTTTAAGGCTTGGAGGTCCACCTACCTTACCTTTTCCCTTATCCTTGTCCTTTTGATATACTCTGATGGTCCTAGGTCTTCTGAGTTCTTCCTATTTCTCTTTTTCTACAAAGAATATATCCCATGCATCTGCTATTTCCTTAGAGACTTCATTCATTCTACCTACCATTAGTGCTACATGCCGGTGAGCAGTTAAAAACACTATCCGGTTAGCTTCACTGATTAATTTGTCTATTTCATCAGGTGAGTTAACTGGATGCACTGCAAGTAATTTTTCAATTTTTATTTTCTTATCTAGCTCAACAATGGCTACCCTTGTGGCTTCTAATCTTCTATACAAATTGTTTGGTATCTCATCAACAATTTCTAACAAAAATTTCTTGTAAATATCCAAGTGTAAAATTACACTATTTTCTATGCTTTCTTTGTCATCTGCAGAGAGTGTGTTATACAGTTTGATGATGTTTTTCAACTTACCATCCTCTGTTATTTCACTAAGAAGTTTATCTAGTGGAGCAATATCTTGTTTCATCTTCTTCTTCTTTGGAGTCATTTTCTTGACAGGAGGCCTGACTGCCTATTGCTTTTGTTTGGTTTTCTTGGGTGTAGGTGAGGGTGTCAGTGAGGGTTTTCTTTTCCTTTCTACCCTTTTAAATACGACCGGTATATCACTCTCAAAGGAAGTTCCAACCAGTGAAAGATGAGCTTCTGGTCGAAGTCCTTCCAACTCACTTTATTTTATACCAGTTTGTTTAAAACATCTTCCTTAATTGCCTTTGCCTGTCGAGTTCCTTTCCTTATTGTTTCTTCAACCTTCTTAACTCTTTTCCTTGACTGAATTCCACTTTCAATTGTTTCTGCATTTCCAAAGACTTCCTTAGTGGGTTCCTTTGGTGCTTCAAGGAGGGATTTTGCATAAGTCTCTATGATATTATCATCTATTTCATAACCCATTTAAGTTACCCAGATAGTTCTAGGGATAACTACCTCCATTGGGATTTGATCTTTCTTGATTACGAAGCATATTTCCTTATGATATTTATCTACAATTGCCTATGACAGTCTTATTCTTGTTTTCATTTGATCCTTCAATGCTTGAAAATGTTCATTTAAGTTTTTCTCTCTATCTTCTCCCATGTTGATTAATAAATCCAAAAGTTGCTTTCCTACCAGTATATCAAAGCCAAAATCTCTTCTACCAATACTGGGTACTTGCTTAGTAATGTAAAACATTAAGCAAACAAGCAAGTTTCCAAATCTAAAGGTTCATTTATTATCTCCTTTAATCTTCTTTAGATTGTCTATCAATTCATCTTTGAGCCATTCACACACATCTATTCTAGCATTATCATTTACCATGTCATATGTAGTTTTGATACGTAGGCTAGAAACTGAGTTCAACCTATTTGCATGTGTAGCCTTGTAACCTAAAATCATACTAACAAATCTGACATTGATGTCCTCTACATCATTTACCCTTAGAGACCTTTTATCAAAAGTTGCATCGGTTAGTTTCATCACTGTGTCATTTGGGACCTTCTTTGTTCTGTCAGGTCTGCTACCGGTGGAAGGTAACCATGTTACTACTTTTACTGCTTCTTTGGTGATCTTATGGATGGAATCCAACCAAAATAATTCGCCATGGACTCTTCTTAGAACTATTCTTATTACATCTTTCGGGAAAATCAGAAATGCTAAGAATATCCACAAAGCCTAGGGTTTCTATTATCTTGTGTTCCGGCTTGACATTATATATATATATATATATATATATATATATATATATATATATATATATATATATATATATATATATATATATATATATATATATATATATATATATATATATATATATATATATATATATATATATAACTAGTACATTCGGAGCTGATTTCCAATGGCCGTTTGTCAGATTTTTGATGAATTTTCGTCGGAGTGTCGACAAAATCCACCGTCGAAAACTCGGCGTCGAATTGGTTGATAATGCCATGCCCATCAAAAATTCAACAATCCAATGGACTCTGCCGACGGTCAAAGAAGTCATCGGTCGAAAGCTTGGTATTCGTCGTAATTCTGTTGATGATCATTTTTATAAAAAAAATAAATATAAAAGAGCCATCGAAGGAAGGAAGTTCTTTCAATTCATTTTAAATCCTAAGGGGTTCAGGGTTTAGGTTTTAAGTTGCTTCAATACCTGAGAAAAGCCCTTTTGGTTTCTAATTTGGCATTACTGTATTCACTTAAGCGATGGGTCCATTTATCATAAAAGTGTTCTCCCCTTGTCATTTACCTAGGTGGTCCCTTTAAATATTTTATTCTTGTTCACTTTTAATCTACCTTTTCTAATGTCCGTCGGGCCTTATAAGTATCATGCAATTTTCTGTTGATCTCATGGCCCACGTTGATTCGCGACCAAAAAGTGCTCGAAACTTAGTTTTCGTGAAGTAGCGAAAGGCGAAGGTGGACCCGACATATAGGTTTGGACCAAAGCTAAACACCAATCAAGTTTCACCTGATCAGACAGACAACTTGGTTTCGTGAGATCAAGTTGAATGTGTTTTAACCTTCGCGAAGTGGTGAAAGGGTTTGGTGGGTCCCAGAGATAAGCGGTCTTCTTTGGTTAAAGAATGATTGAGTTGGAAAATGATCAATGGCTTCTCGTTGTTTCGTGGCTGGGAGATGCATGAGCTATACCTTCAACGAAATAGCGAAAAGGTGGAGGGTCTTGCTAAGAGTGGTAGTAAATGTGGTAACCCCAGTTGGTGATGACATGGCGGTGACAAGGCACTCGGTTGGTAGTATGCAGTGGGCCCAGGCAAGGTTGTCATAAAAAGAGTAAACAACGAGCAAGTTCTTGAGATCTAACAGCTCACGTGAATTTGTGAAGATAAGATGCTAGCAAGTTAGTCATTGTGAAGTAGCAAAAAGGCTAATGGGCCCAAAGGATAGGCATGGCATGAAGTTAAAAGCAGATCAGGTCTGTTTTGATCTAATGGTTCTCGTGGTTTTGTGGCTGCAAGCCAAGCAAAGAATAATGTTCGTGAAGTCGTGAAAGACAGGTGGAAATCACATGGAGGAGTGACGTGGCATAATAGCTGCCACTTTTTGTAGAGCTTGGAAAAAGATCAATGGCTTCTCATTGTTTTGTGGCCAGGAGATGCACGAGCTATACCTTCAGTGAAATAGCAAAAAGGTGGAGGGTCCCGCTAAGAGTGGTACTAAATGTGGTAACCCTAGTTGGCGATAACATGGCAGTGACAAGGCACTCAGTTGGTGGTATGTAGTGGGTTCGGGCAAGGTTGTCATAAAAAGAGTAAACAACAAGCAAGTTCTTGAGATCTAACGGTCCACATAAATTCGCAAAGATAAGATACTAGCAAGTTAGTCATTGAGAAGTAGCGAAAGGCTGATGGGCCCAAGGGACAGGCATGGCATGAAGTTAAAAGAAAATCAGGTCTATTTTGATCTAACAGTTCTCGTGGTTTCATGGCTGCAAGCCAAACGAAGAATAATGTTCGTGAAGTCGCGAAAGACAGGTGGAAATCACATGGAGGAGTGATGTGACACTTGGTTTAAAAAGTGGTTGAGGGCCCGCCTAGGTGTAACCGACAGTTATGTGGGAATAGTAAAAGGGAACATGTGACGGATTAAGGGTGGAACCAAAAGAAGTTTCCAGGGCTAATGGCCGACTGCCATGTGGCATTTATTAACCAGATAACAAGTGGGGTAAGTAATTCCTGGATAAAGGGCCCACTTAAAAGGCATTCATCTCAAGATTGATCCAACGCTTCTCATTGTTTCGTGACCCGAAGATGCCCGCAGCTTAACCTCAATGAAATGGTGAAAATCATTAGCCGTCAAGATGAGGCACAATTAGTTAAAAGGATTGATGGTCCCGATTGGAGTTAAAGGCTGGGTGATTTGAGTTTGATCTAACGCTTGGCACGACCTCTCGAAGGAAAAGTGCACGACTGTTAAACTCCATGAAGTGGCAAAAAGGTGGTAGGGCCCGACACTAAAGCAAAGAGATTAAATGAAGATAAAAGCGATGTAAGTTCTTGAGATCCAACGACCAACGTTGTTTCATGAAAGAAAAGAGCACGGGTTTTATGTTCTATGAAGTAGCAAAAGAGCGAAACAGAGGAAAGACTTAGAGAAATTATGACCCATTGGAGACAATTTTGAATTCAATTTTGCGAATTTAATTCTGAAAAGAAAGCTAAAGCATGCAGAGTTAATTTCTCAAAACTTAAATGCCAACTTGTCCTTTTTAGTCTGCATCAACTTGATTGCTAAGTATTGTTTCATCGAAGTTTGTTGCAAAGCGAATTGTTGCAGAGTGATTTTCTTCAGGCGAATAATCAGGTTTCTTGTGCTTTTCTTGATAACTTTTGGTTTGTTCTCAAATACTGCTATGTGAATTACTTCATTAGAGGTCTGTGCTAGCTTCTAGTGGTATAATTGTTTGACTAGAATGGCACCCAGAAGACAATTTACAGGGAAAGTGAATTACCAAGACCAAAATATCTGTGATGATTTCTTAGAGCAATTAACCATGTCCACCAATGCTGGGGCTAAGGCCAAAGAGCTAGTACCTAAGAACCCTTGTCTAAAAATTGGAGATGGCCTTTATGATAAGGGTAATTGGTTGAGGGACCCTGAAATAGGATTGTTAGGCTTAGGACTCTTCAAAGTTGGTTTTGGGTAGAGGAATTCCCTAGCTCCTTTGAATGGCATATGGGAGCAAGATGTAGGAAAGCTTGTGGTCCCAGGTGTTTTATGGATGTAGATCTGTTAGCCCTAATTGCACAGAATTATGACTCTGTGGCAAGATGTATCAGGAACATAAAGGGATCAGTCTTGATTGAGATAAATGAAGATGAATTCAGGAAAGTGTTTAAACTCAGTGAGTCCTCCAATTTGTTAGAACCTATTGACTTTGAGTCGTTAGCCCAAGTTTACAACACACAAAGGGATCATCTTAGAAGTGGCCCATTGAAAGAATTCTTTGTAAAGATAGGGGAGTTAACAGTTGTAGGCCCCAACACAATGGAACCATTCTCTCTCAACCTATTCACTCTGAGAGCTAAGGGTATGTATTGGGCATTATGCTAGATTTTTGGAGAGGATGCTGAAAAGAATATGCCAACCCATTATATGTTAATGATTGCACAAATTCTAAACCCCTCCCTAGCAATAAAATTTGATTATGCCTCATACCTTGCTGATGCAATCCATAAAGGGCTAGTAGGAATCAAAAATGGTAAGGTGGATAGGCCATTTGGATGGTACTCCATGTTAATGTATATGTTTTTGTTCAAAGGGGCTGATTATTTTGGAAAGGAGATGGACCTGATTAAGGTCAAGGATAAAAAGGAGATGCCAGTACAATTGTAGAGTACTGTTCTATCTTGGGATAGAGAAGATGCAAGTTATTTAAAGTTTGATATATGCTTTGCATCTAAAATTAGGATTCTTCTATGCAGAGAAAACCCTAGAATTCCTAAGGCTCTTTTGGAGTTTCTTAGACCAAAGGAGTTTGCAGAGGATATCAAGATTGCTCACAATTGGGGAGACATATATTTGTACCCTGTGTCTACTATTTTTAGAGTGTTTGGATTTAGAGGCACCCCCTTTTTACTACTCTATCAGGTCCCATTGAAGATAGGGATTGTAGAAGTCCTGAGACAAATTGGGGGAGTAGAAGAAGCAAACTAACCAATAGAGGTAAAGGGACTATTTTCCCAACTATTACCATGGCTCACCATTTTGTGATAACTAAGGGTGGATGGAGATTTTTTGAAGAATTATTTAAGCCATATAGGCTGTCTACTGCAATGTCAAGATGTGCAGACCCCGAGGATTTTTTCAATGGCATGTTCAGAAAAAGAGCAGTGTACAGAGGTAGGCCACATCAATTTCAGTTCCCAAAAGACCTGATTAGAAATGAATTCAGCTTAGATGAGCAAGAACTGAGGAAGGAGAAGTGGCTAGCGTATAAGAAAGCCCTTGATTTTATCCATCAATTTGACACTGGCTATGACCCCCTTTCTAGCTTCAATCCATTTGAGGAGAAAATAAAATTCCTGATTCTTTATTTTGAAGATCTCATGCAGACCTTAAAAGAAAAGAGGGAGGCCATAATGCAAAATGAGCCTGATAAGGCTAAGATGGTATTGGCTAAGATGGTATTGGCTAAGCCTGCCTTTGCTAGAGATATCCCACATGGTGACTATGTAATGCACAAAAGGTCAAAGTACACTATGAGAATTCCAGTGACAGGTGAGCCTTCCACTTCAAAAGGGAAGAGGAAAATTGAAGATTTCATTGACATCCAGGATTCCCCTAAGAAGCAGAGAGTGGGAAAGGAAATTGAAACTGATGAGCCTCAATATTCTCCATCTCAGTCTCCTATCCACATTGGAGATAAACAAGCTATGGCTGAACAATTATTGTAGTTAGGGAGTCTCAATGAGATTGCCTATACCTATGAGGAGACCCCAGAGGGGATGCCCGAAGAGCCACCTAATGCTGAAATGGATTTGACTGATGGTGAGTTAAAGGGCCAAGAAATGGACCTTACTGTTAAGCAATCTATTGAAGAATTCCTAGCTAATAGTAATTTTGTCACATCAGGAACTTTTATATAGTTTCTATGGAAGCAAAATATTGATCAATTCAAGACTAGATGTGAATAGAGGAAAAGTGAACAACCTCTTAAAAATACAACTCAGGTAGAAGAAGAGGTTAAGCAAGAAATGATGGAGGAGTTCAAAGAAATCACCCCTGAGAAAGGAAGAGAAATGGTAGCAAAGGCTAGTGTGTTGATTCTCCCTGAATGGGATATAGTTGATGCCTTAGTGCTTGATGCAGTGAGGAAAGAAACAAAGCCTATGGAAGGAGTCACATTCAACAAAGATAATGCTGCTCTTGTCATGTGGTCTTTAAAGAAGGATGAAAACAAAAGAAGGAAGGATTCATCAAATTCTAGCCTCTTAGGAGGCATGATAGTTAAAAGAGTCCAAGACATAGGGGTAGTGGAAGCTGCAAGCATAGTCATAGAGACTACAAAATTTAGTGTTGTGGTGGCAAAGAAAGAGGCACAAGAAAAGGCTAATCTCCAATTGAAGTTGGAGACTATTTTAAAAGCTTACAATGATGCTAAAGAAGGAATAGCCAACAAAGACAACATAATTGCTAGACTCCAGAGTCAACTGACAGGTCAATATCATCCTAGTGAATCTTCTACACTCATGATAGCCTCCTCTCTAGCAAGACCCCCTTCTACTAGTCCCATCATTGAATATCCCCCTTCTCCTATGCCTTCTAGTTCCCAATTACCTGAAAATGTCCAACATGAGTTGGAAAAATTGAAATAAGCTTAGACATTGTATGTAAACAAATATGAGGAGATGGTGAAAGCCACCATCTTGAATTTTGCTGACTCAGTCAAAACCTCCAATGTATACATAAATATGAAGAGGATTCTTGAGATTTTGATCAAATTGAGAGAAGAAGAAGCCACTTTGGAACCAATCCTGAATAAGTGGGTGCCTAGAGGTAAAGAGTTAGAGCTCATGTGTTCTTCCCATGCAGATGCAGAAGAGAATGACAATCTAAGGTCCACATGTGAGTTTATAAAAGAGATGAATATTCTTTCAGTGGAAGGAGTAGGTATAAAAAGAAAAGCCCAACTTTATAGGAAAGAATATTCAAATCATAAATTTGAAATGTTTCTAGGAGGTTTCATTGGTTCTGTCCAGCTAAAGGAAGAGAAGACTTGGTTAAAGGAGGTGGACCACAATTTGTCCCTAAGAATCAATCAAATTATTAGTACTGATGAAACATCCTTATTTGTCCAAACAATTGAGGAAATTGAAAAAGTGAAATCTCATTATGGTTTCATAGAAACAGAGATTGGGCATGTACGAGTCACTTGGAAGTGGCTAGAAGATATGAAACAGAAGATTGCTAGTTTTATTTGGCCTAGTGATGATGTGTATCAAGAGTGGAAAGATAAGTATATGTGACAGAAAGAAGATGCTCGGGAGCAGTTACAAGAGGTTGCAACAGAACAACAAGCAGAGGAAGCCACAGATGCTAAAAAGGACTTATAACTGCTTCTTGAAAATGACCGGTTGTTTATAATAAACTTTCTTTTGAAGGATCCAAAGCTTGTATGCATCCATACTATTATAAATGGATACCAGGACCCCTAAAAAAATGACCGCAAGTAATTGTAAGAAAACACTGTAGAATTTATCTGAGCTTTTTTCTAGTCTTATGGAGAATACTCTGAGTTTTGTAATATTTTCTCAAAATTAATATCAATATACAGACTAGAAATAGTGTATATACATAAATGTGCATAGCAGTCATAGGGCAACTCATGTCAAATGTGCAACTCAATACAATAAATAATCTTAGTTTGTAGCCCTATAACATCATAATGCAGTCCTTGACCAAGTATGCATACAAGAAACATCTAGTTCTATTAAGGCACAAACATCAAAGTCAGAGGTTATGACAACTAGTGAAAAACATCAAGAACAAAAAGTTTAGTCCCAAGAATTAGGAGTTGTAATAAAAAAACTTACAAGGATGAGGCATATTCATAACTTTTGCAGTCCCACCTTGGATATCAACACTAGAAGCAACTCATATTGTTCATGTACAGACAAGAAAATATGGGAGTTCATTATACCCAACAAATCATGGTGTTGTTGTTCGTGTTGGCTCTATTGGACCCTACAATTAAGATTCAATATACATTATTCAATAAGATTAACTGTGCAACATAATGAAATATTGAAAAGTGTGTTACCTTGTTGAGCTTCGCTTGGTTTCGAGAATAGTTTAATATTCTCTACTTAACAGGGCCAACCACATGAAGGTGGAAGCTCATTTGGCCCCTCCCCCCCCCCCTAACATCACTCTAAATTCCCCATTAACATCTTATAACATTCATTCATTAATTCTTTCTACCATTAATAAAATATAGCATTCATTCACTAATATCACATAATGTTCATTAACACATAACATTGATTAACATTAATTAACACGCAACATTCATCAATATTAATTAACACATATCATCCATAACCATTAATTAGCACATAATTACATTCACTAACACATAAAAATCAATCATTATCAAATAAGTTAGATTACAATCATTTCTTTCTTTGTTTTTTCTTTGAAGATATGAAAAGACTAAGTGGAACATCTGTGTCTTCATCATTTCCCCCCTCTGCAGATGTTCCACCAACTGCTCGTGATCTCAATGTATGCCTAGTCCTATACTGAGGACGAGGACACTAAAGCGAAGGGGGGTCCTTTGCAATAACAAAGAAATGGGTTAAATTCAAAAAAAAAATTTATTATTGTTACAAGTATTTCATTAATTTAGAGAACATAATTGTTGTGCTCTTTACCTGATGGGGCCACATCATTTTGTGTAGCCTCAACCTCAACATGCTGAACACCACGGTCCTCTTTACTTGAGTGGGGAACATCACGTTCTTGAGGTTGTGTACCCAGATCATGCTCCACTTGCTCACCACCGACTACATGCTCTAAAATATTAACAAGAAAGGTTACATCAATTACTACTCTAATTATAAATTAAGATGTTTAATTGTATTAATAGCTAAATAAATAAATTTGAATAGCAAATGAATACCTCCACTACTGGGATGCACATCCAGACCTTCATGTGTAGGTGGTGTTTCACAATTAGCAGGCTGCATTCCAATGACATGCACATTGTTATCATTGCTTGCTTATTTAAAACAAATATAGTCACTTTATGTTGGAACTCAACATCAATTAGATTATTGGTAAAGTATTCAATTTGAAACACCTTCCATTTACCATATTTACCTGTGTGATGGATGCACTTGAATGTTGTGTATGCCCACTCAATTCTTGTAGCCGAGCAACCATGGCTGAATAGCCTTGCTAGTAGGCAATTCTCTTGCCATCTTCTGTGGGTGCTCTATTGAATTCAGAGCCCTGCATTTTTGCTTGGTACCATAAATTTTTCTTGCATTGTTTGATTAAAAGAAAAACATTTGCAATTTATTAATATTTTGAGACAATATGGGAGTTTACATGAGATACTTACAATTCATGCAGCAAGTTTCATGTAACCACCAGAGCTGAGTTTGTGTTGTCCGTGCTTTTCTTGCCTTGCCTTGGTTGCCTTTAACATGTCACTCAGTCTATAAAAAGTTTGAAATATGTTAGATTATATAAATATAAAGAGTAATTAATTAGTACATAATTACATTCTTAATAGTATCCCGTACATTCTTTTGGCATCTACTGGTGTATTTCCTTTTTTCCTTTCAATTCTCTCCTTGGCATTCAAAATCAGGTCCTTCCACTCCCTCTCTGGAATCATGGGGGGATGCTCGTACTTTAGGTTCCTCTCCAAATGGGTCCTTTATTGGTCCCTCACATACTTTAGATATGTGCTAGCTTTTTCAAGGAGCTTGGTTTTGTCAAAGGTGTCATTTCCAAACCACTCAACCATTTGGTTTGTCAATTCATCTTTTAACCTTTTTTCTTGGTCATTCCACCTTTTAAAGCAAAAACAAACTTGTTAGATTCAGAAATGAACTGAAGCTACATTTATTACACTTCAAGAAATAGATCAAAGGAAAAGTATTCTAGCAATGATATGAAATGAAAAGTGGATAAGGGTTAGTTCACATATGATGTACCACCTTTTACGTATGGTGGGCCCAAATATCTACAATGCAATGTCATTAAGATGTTTATAGAAAATATCATTGCCTGCAAAAAATTCATGGGATCAATATTAGTCCAGAATGAGTGATCATAAAGTAAATTACAATTAGAGTAAATATAATAATAATTTTAAAGTACCTGGAACCTTTTGTATCTTTAAGGGAAGCATTTCTTTGTCGCTCACCATGAATGTGGCCTACAATGTTCCCGTACTAGCAATACAAGAAGATCCAGGAAATGATGCTATGTTATCAGCAGTAGTCACCTGTAGCACATCCTCATGTGCATCTCCTCCTACAAAAAATGAATCCACTATAAAATGGCATTAGAATTCAAGAAAGAACACTTGAAGGGAAATAAACACATGACAAAAGATAGAGAAAAAGAGGGATCTACCAACAGTGGGCGGGCCAATATGACATGCGCTAGAGGATGTCTGCATGCTACGTGTTGCCGACATTGTAGTCGGCAATACAAGTGAGGGTGACCTCTGATGAGGCGGCATCGACATTTGCACAGTAACATTGACAACACCTAAAGAATAATACATTAACTATATCAAACATTAAATATATGAAAAGTACAAGAATTGTAAACAAGGATGAACCTTTATTTGAAAATCATAGTATCAAGTATGATGTGTTTTGGGTACTCAAAGTGATAAGCCAAGCAAGTGATAATACAAGAAAATCGTCATCACCTGATCTTGCAACACCATGATCATAGGAACGACTTTCATGAGGGCGGATAAATTGCTGAAAAAAACAATACATAAATAAACCTCATCCTTGTAGCCTCGGATGAGATCATGATCACGGTTTATTGCTCGACCATGTGCTCCGAGGTGCTCGACCTATATAAAATTGATATACATAAATAATACGTAAAAAAACTTAGAAGGATAAATCTTCTTCTTCTTCTTCTTCTTCTTCTTCTTCTTCTTCTTCCTCTTCTTCTTCTTCTTCTTCTTCTTCTTCCTCTTCTTCTTCTTCTTCTTCTTCTTCTTCCATCACATTATACTTTATCGGCCTTCCTCTTGGATCATGTCTAACAACAAATGACAAACCCAGTTTATGTGGAACCTTTGAGTAAAATACTTGCTCACATTGGCTTGGAAGAACATAGGGCTCATCCCCAACTAGTTCAAATGACCTTGTATTTAGCATTATAAAACCATTATCATGTTCAATAACAATTCTATCAGGATCATTTTTATTCAATCGTAGCCTATACCATTTGACGACAAACAAAACTAATTTGAAGGAATTAAAGTCACACTCAAGTATATCATCCAAAATGCCATAGTATCGATTTTGAGACTATTGAGGATGAATGTCATTTCTCAATGAAATATTTTTCACCTCAAAGACTACAGTGATGCCAGAATCACAAGTTTTCTTCATGTCATCCAACTTTTTTATGTGAAATTTATGACCATTGCAGCACATAGCGTTGTGGTGTTTGACCTGCGATATGTCAAACCTGTAAAATTTATTGCATTGTGAGTTGATAAACATATGGGTGATTAATAAATTTATACGTACCCGTTTATCTCTTAAACCATATGCTAAATCAATTTCCCTTTGCATAACATTGGAATCTCCATTACAATGTGCTTCTTTAACCAATGAAGCCACACCTTCCCATGTTAATGTGCATCCAGAATGTTGACAATGTTCAATCCATACCATCATCCAATCAAGATTGTTTGCAATATACAAATGTAGTGCATCCCACTCTCAACCAACTGTACAAAAAATAAATAGACGTCTTACAATCGATTTATTTTGAAGATTAAGAATTAATTAACTACAATAACATCTTATAATTACCTCTCACTTTCCTCAATCTACCTTTCCCCGTCAAGTACTCCCCTTCGAATTTGTTAATGGTGTTGGGATCCCAAATGTGATCCACGTGGATCTTTGCTGCAAACTTAGGAAGATATTCAGAAATGTACACCATATATCCCTCCACCATAGAACCCTCAGGATGTGCTCTTTGTCGAACCAAAGCCTTCAAAAATTTCAAGTGCCTCTCAACCATCCACATTGACCTAGTGTGTACAGGTCCACACAATTCAATCTCCTCAACTTGGTGTATGAGGTAGTGTTCTTGTGCATTGAAAAAAGATGGAGGTAGACACTTTTGCATTTCACACATTAAATGAGGAATTTTTCTCTTCCAATAATTTATATCGTCTTTATGGATTTCTTTACATGACAACCACCTACAAGGTATTCAAGACGCAAAAAAATATATTACATAAGAAGTAAAGCAAATCACAAACATAATATCTATACAATGAACTAAACAAATATCACTACTTACCTTATGTATTTTCCAAGATCATATATGACTTGCTTGACATTATTGTCGAAGTCGTCTGGGAGAGATAGAGGTAGAACGTACTGCAACAATTATAAAATTATCTTTTCATTTTTTTGTAACATAATGAAAAGTACACGTACGCTTAGTACTTAAATACATACTAAAAACACAAGAACATGAATTACCTTAATGAAGGTATGCCAATCGTGCATTTTCATCCCTGACCCAAATTCACTTTTCTTTGATATGAGATTGTTTATGTTCCCAGCAAATCCTATGGGAAATCGAATTTTTCGTATGACTTCTTTTATATCATTGCTTTGCTGGTCCGTTAATAACCAAGGAAGCTCACTTATATTAATCTAGTCTCCATGGCTATTTTATTGAATGACATTTATCATTGCATGATTGGAATCCTGAATGTCACTACATATTTTGATAATTTTTTCTTTGTCACGCCTTCCATCCAATATTTTCCATAATGTCTCTGTTATATTCTTTCCAATATGCATACTATCAAACAAATGAACAATTTGTAACTGCTCATAGTAGGGCAACCTACTAAATTGTCGGGGATAACTTTTTATTCCCTTAGGAAGGTGGTCATTTATGCCTTCATGACCTTCATGATCATCAATCACATCATCAGTAAACAAATCAAAATAGAAAAGATGTTTTATGACAAACCAATAGATGGAATGGAATTACCTTGCCAGTTAATTCTATTATATTCCAACTTCCATAGGTGAGGCATCATTCTTTGTGTCTTTGATGTATTCTCTTCTTTCCCATTGAAAAGATGTTTTTTCAGTATTTCTATACTTATGATTTTTGTGGAGAAAGTGCCTATACTCATCAAACACCTGCTTTCCTAAACTTTTTGAATGATGAGATTTCACCTTTGGACCACAAACAGGACATGCAAATTTTCCCTTTGTTTGAAGACCTACAAAATAATGTATAATTGGATTAAATATGATAATTTTTTGAATTATAATGTTCATGCACAACTTAAACACTATAACATACCACAAAAATGTGTTAGCCTCGGGGCATCGTGTATTGTCCATAGAAGCATTGCATGGAATTGAAATTGTATTTGTACTATTGGTCTAGAGACATCATACATAGTGACACCATTACATAACTCTAACAACTCATTGATAAGAGGCTTGATATATACATTCATATCTTTAACTTGGTACTTACCTGATCGAATGAACAAAAACATTACATAATTATTATGGCCATTTTACTGCAATATTTATAATTAAATTTAGACAACTATATTTAAATGATAAAATACCTGGAATAATCATTACCAACATTATGTGCTCCCTCTTTATTGACATCCATGGAGGAATGTTATTGTTGATAACAAAAATAGGCCACACTGAGTAAACAGATCTCATCTCTCCAAATGGATTGACACCGTCCGCTACCAATGAAAGCCTGAGATTACGAGGTTCTTCTTTAAAGTGTGGCCACTTTTCCTCTATGTCCATAAATGCTGAACCATCCATAGGAATTCGAATAATGTCATCTCAACTTCTATTGCATGCATGGTAATCCATAAATTGTGCCAAGCTAGTGCACTTGAATAATCGCTGCATATGTGGAATAATGGGAATATAGCGAAGAACCTTGCGAGGAACCCTTTTTGTTATTTGATCTATTCAATATCTACTGATATGACATTCAAGGCATTCAGTTCAAAATTCATGTTGTTTGTGATATATAATATGATCATTGGGACAAGCATCTATTGCTTGATACTCGATTCCAATATCTTTCATAATGGTAGATAATTCTCGGTATGAGCGAGGTAGAATATTTGATGGTGGTAACAAAAACTCACCTATCAATCTACAACAACAAAATATAATTTCTTATAATAAAGAATATTAATGGTACAACATGATTCATGGTTTATTATGACATATATGACATGCCTTAACATACGTGACATTGTTATGTTGGATAAACCATTCATAACCTTCAAGTTCACCAACAACAATACAGTGGAGAGAAGAGTTGCCTGCGAGCCTTCATAAAGGGCCTCAGATGCCTTCTCAAGTAGAGGGACATCATGAACAACATCAAGGTCATCTTCATCATCATGATCAGTTGCGCAAGTACTAAATGAGTCATGGATCAATGTATTTGTACCATCATCTTCAATTGTGTTTTCTGGCTCATGATCGTCATCTTCCATGGAATCATTATCTTTAGCTTCGATATTCACACCTCCATGTTCGTCCACTTCGAAAACCATATTCTCAAGGTTGTGTTGATCCATACCATGTGCTCCGAGGTGCTCGACCTATATAAAATTGATATACATAAATAAACCGTGATCATGATCTCATCATCACGTGATTTATTATGTATATAAATTGTCAAAATGATATAATGAAAAACTTACCAATGGATGATAATCATGTCCACCTTCAATGTGACGATGCAGCCTACAATGTTTCTTTGTTGTTTTGATTAGAAGTCTTCTAGTCTTTAACCCCTTACAAATTTTACATAGACAATAACATTTTCCATCACCCTTTCTTTTCAAGTTAGACCACAATCTAGCAATTGTCTCCTTATTTTGTTATTCGTTGATATTATCTGACATGGTCTTTCTTCACAGGCAAGAAAATAGAAATTATTGTCTGACATGGTCTTTCCCTCAGGAGCTAGCAGATCCTGCTTCCATACTTTAATTCTATTTTCTCAAAGGACAATCCTAAAAATCCATGCATTGCAAACAACTTTTTACACCTTTGTTCATTGTGGTGGCGTCACAGAGAGTTTACATCAATAAATGAAGAACATGCCAATGCTTTTAATGCAGCAATAGAAGTCTATCTCTTATTCAATATCTCTAGTGAAACCCCCATGATCTTTTGTTGGAGTAGAATTTGTTATATTCTAGAAAGGGTCTTGTCCTTTGTTGATGGGATATTCATCTACCTCAAGAAATAACTGTTCTTTTCTCAAACAAGAAGTGGAACTAAATGAAGATCTAGCACCATGAAATTAATCCTCAAAAGGATTACTATAGTTATTTTTGGTTGATAATGATCTGGGTAAAATACTAATGTGGCTTTACGAAACATTATGTACTAGCTTACCATACTCTCACAACTTTGGTGCAACATGCTACATCCAATTAAGTCTCCATTAGTATCTCTATTGTGTTTATGCATTGGGATTCAATGTACTCTTTTTATACACAGATTTTATTTTCAACTAAGGAGGTTTGTATGTACTTACTTGTCTTTCGATTGTATCCCTATTTCAAGAATTTCTTCTATCAACAAATCATTTGTTGTAAGTTGTACAAATGGAAGCTTGAACATTCCTTTCATGCTAGCCTTGTTGATACGTTCAACAGCATCTTGTGCAACAAATCTTTAGAACTCCATTTTTCCGAATTGAAGAGTGAGTAGTAGGGACAATCTAGGACACTTACAGAGGTTTTGCAAGAGAGATAAATAGACCTAAATATTATGGCTTAATAATGATCAATAGGTAAACAGATAAGAAACTCTCAATATCAAAATGACTTTCTCAATTATCTTTACTAGAAATGGATAGATCTGCTAATAATGGCTTTATGACTGTATGTCAACTTTAGACTCAATCCAAGAAGAGATATAACTAATATGCGATATCTAGATTTATGATCTCTATAATATAACAATCCCATAATTATGTTTCCACGCATCTATACCACAACACAAACATCATGCTAGTGTTCAACCATAGCAATTGATATCCTAATTATAGAATGTGAAATATGCACATAACTATGAACAAAGATTGAGAAAAATAAAGAAAGATGCTTATTGTAGACATAAATGACTAATGGACAAGAATTGAATTCATTGTAGATAGTTTTGAATATCAAATTCACTTATTTGTGTGCATTTAGTAACTCATGTACTTGTGGCCAACCATTTATCTCTTTCATAAATTAAACACTTATTAATAACATTAAATGGGTGAGTAATTATGTTTTAGTTGAAATTAAAAATAAAATATTTTATTTTAGGACAACTCACACTATTCCCTATCATATTTTAGACTCTCGGTTTTGTTAGTAGTGGTTTGATGTCTTTGGAGCTGATCATTGCATTTCTTTAGTTATGTTTGCTAGCCTACTCCTAGCCTGTGCCAAAATGGGAGCTTTGGAATAGGGTATGGACATCCATCAAAGCATAAAAGATAGAGGAATTTTGTCAGATGTAGTTGAAACTGCACAAAATAGATTTGTTGAGAAGGCTTTAGAAACTTTCAAGCAAATGCAATTGGTAGGTGTAAAGCCAAATTCCATGACCATTGCTACTATCCTCCCTGCCTATGCCAAAATGGGAGATTTGGAACAGAGTATGGACATTCATCGAAGCATAAAGGATAGAGAAATTTTGTCAAATGTTGTAGTTGTAACTGCCTTGGTAGACATGTATGCAAAATGTCGAAGCATAGACAAGGCACATGAACTATTTGATAGAATGCCTGAAAGAAATGTTGTCTCGTGGATTGCAACGATTGCTGGATATGCACAAAATGGATTTGTCAAAAAGGCTTTAGACACTTTCAAGCAAATGAAATTGGAAGGCATAAAGCCAAATTCCACAACCTTTTCCAGCATCCTCCCTGCCTGTGCAAAAATGGGAGCTTTGGAATAGGGTATGGACATCCATCAAAGCATAACAGATAGAGGAATTTTGTTAGGTGTTGTACTTGCAAATGACCTACTTGACATGAATGCAAAATGTGGAAACATGGACAAGGCTCGTGAATTGTTTGATACGATTCCGCAAAGAGATGTGATCTCATGTGAACAATCAACACATGTGTATACGGGAGGAAGGGATTGCTGATATGAAATTGAACGTTCACTCCTCAATCATAGTTCTATGGTTTTATGAGATTAAACTAGGACAATTAACCACCACATGTATATTTTTTGCAACATGAAATTAAAAACTAGGGCAATTTGAATCTACCTCCTGCGTGGGATTGCCTTCGACACGGGTTTGATGTTCTTGGGGGTTGAAGTCACCATGGACGCCTATGCGGGATTGCAATTCACAAATGAATTCCCCGCCTCTTTTTTAATTTTGTAATGGCCGTTGTCATCAGAATTATGATGAACTCGAGCACTTTTTTGAAAAAAAGAAAATTCTCATTGCTAATGCCTTCTTCGTTGAAACCAAATGGGTAATTTCCGTCATAATTATGACGAATGCGGGCATTTTTTCAAAAAAAAATCAAATTTGGCCACAATATACCTTCTCCGTCGGAAACCTCAGTCAAAAATCTAGTCCAAATGTATTAGTATTACCATATACATCACAAATCACAATCCTATACATGTTTTTGATCTCATCATCACCTAATTTCTCTATATGACAATGTATGTATATCCTGGGGTCTTCAGCATATACTACTTCCTTAGGAATTTGAGAAAATGCACCTATGCTATCATCTTTCTTCACAATTTCGGGATCTAGTTTGAATGGGGGTCTAGGGCGCTTAATAACCTCAATCACAGTAGGGTTTGCAATAAATTCAGGAGTGGATGAAGAAGCCATAGTTATAAATACCTCAATCTGCCTTAGGGATGAATGCTTCTATGAACTGCTTCACTTTTTCTCTAGGGATGTCTTCGCTTAGAAATTTTTGCACTCTCAAAGATTTGAAAGCTCAATGAATGAAAAAGGAGCCAAAACACTTGCTTTATAATGTTATTTTCTCAAACTACCGCATTTAATGCTTGCCAGTTTAAATCACAACTTAACTCGTCTGCTAGTATAGAAGTAATTCGACTTCTTACCATCAACCGAGGGTACAATAGCATTTTTTTCAATTTGTTGCTAAACCCCCAAAGGCTTTTTCCTTTAGTTAGATGAAGAGTCTCCTGCCAGTGGAGTGGTACTCTATTCTAGCGGTGGAGGAGTATTTCCATCAACATTCTGATCTGACTTTCTGATCCATTGTTTTGAGAATTCTTGCTTTACCTCATCAACCTTTTCTTTACCTTTCAAGCTAGGACCTTTGCTATTTGCCGGTGAAGTCTTTCTTCTACAAAATTTTGTAAAATGTCCAATTTTGTTACAAGCATAACAAGTCACATTGTTTTTCTGAATAGCTTTCCCATATCCTATGTTGGTTTGTATTTTGCATTGATTAGATAGGTGTCCAAATCTTCCACAAACATAACATCTTACATTCATTCTATAGCTTTCTAAATTATGACCAACTTTGTTGCATTTAGAGCATAGACTGGTGGGTGTATTAATGTTCTGATAATTTCTAGATCTACATTGATTAGCTCTATGACCATACTTGTTATAGTTAAAGAATTTCCCATTGAATTTGTAAGCATTAGGTTGTCTTACCGGTTTACTATGATCATGATTGTTTGTTGTACCGGAGCTTTCATCAATTTCAAAGCCAAGGACATTTGTATCACCATGAGGTTTCTGATTCTTCAGCATGTCAACAAGTTCTTCTGAACTTTTCTTGAATTTCTCTTTGTGTTGATTTGCAAATGTCAGTTCATTCTCCAAGATTCCTTTCTATCTCATGAGTTCAGTTCTATCATTTTGTGTATGCATCAGATCTATCTTCAACATATCATTTTCATGACTGAGTCTTGTATTTTCATTTCCAACATCATTCAATCTTTTAACCAATTCTTCTTCATTCTTCTTCTGATTTTCATTTTCTTTACAAAATCTCATAGTCATATCTTGCATCTCATTCTTCATTGTAGTGTTTTCTTGTCTTAGCTTGTTTACCAGATCATTAAGAGTTTCCTTTTCATCTTCATCATTCTGCATCTTTTCACAAGGTTCTCTTCTTTTATTTCTTACTATAGTGTAATTTTCTTGAAGTCCTCAAATGATATCCTATGCAGCCTTTAGATCATCCTGAAGTTTGATATTCTTTACTTTTTCTGCATCATAGTCTGAAAGAGCTATTTCCAATTGTTTTCTCAAATTTTCCATTTCTACCGGTGTCAAGATCTTCCTCAAGCTGTTAGGCTTTTGAAAATAAAGGACCATGCTCTGATACCAATTGTGAGGATTCCCAAAGATATTGAGAGGGGGGGGGGTGAATCAGTATCTGACCGGTTATAGAATTTTCTTAACTTATAATAGGAATAACATATCAAAACTGTGTATTGGTAAACAAGAAATAATGTAGCAAATAATAATAACAACCACAACATGAAAAGCACACCATAACACAATATTTTAATGAGGAAACCTGGTGTGGGAAAAACCTCAGTGGGTTTGTGACCCACAATATTTGCTTACTGGCCAATAAGGGAATATTACTGCTTACAGTAGGGGCTTGCACATGCAGAAAGGCCAAGTGCCTAGAGCTCACTACTCATTTACAAAAGAAGTCACACTGAATTACAAAAATGGATTATACAAATCCAATGTCTTGTACTACTTCAGATTAGCATCTATTATGCCAGATTCAGTACCAGTTTAAGCTCTACTACATACATAAACCCTTATCCAATAATTCACATAATAGGTCTACTATTATTCACCTATTTCACACACTAAATGATCTACAATGATCTCATACATATATGAGTCATTTTACAATCTGCCAAGTTGGCTTACAAAAAGATTTTACAATTAATTACAATATATATATACACAAAATTCCTGTTGGCCAGGGTGTCGATATTCTTCCTTTTTGGTGTCGGTGTTCTGTGTGTCGGTGTAGTGTCTACTAGTTTCGGTGCCATATGATTGTAAGGTTGCCATCAATGACAATACCTTCAATCACCTACAATTTCTCATTGGAGTGTGCAATTGCCAACATAGAGTAGACATAGTGGACTTGATCTTCGAGTCGATTTACTTGATGAGGACATTGCATATATCTGACATCTTGGACTATATCATGTTTTACATTTGCCAAAGGTTACGACCAACAGGGCCTTGATTACAACTTTAGTAAAGCGGTGGCATTTCGAGACATGTTCCTTCCATCTTCCTACTAGTGAGGCATTCATTACCTTAGAGGATATTTGGCGTATGCTTCATATTCCCATCCATGGTGTGAGAGTTATATATGATCATGATGATGGCATTGCTGGACTATGTGCCCTTTTTGAGTGCGAGGAGCAGGATTTACAGATCAATGGTTATTATGATATCACTTGGGCTCGATTGGACTATGATGATCTTACTATAGTATTATGCAGTATCATAGGTGGTTTGTTGATTCTTGATAGATGAGGTCATGGATTTCTAGTTGGATGGGGCAGAGTGCTCCATGATATGATTGTTCATCATTGAGTATATGCTTGGGGTCCTTATCTTTTAGCCATGGTTTATTATCAGATGCACGACATTGTATACCTGGGATACCAATCGATCAGTTGTGGTGTGACATTGCTCCAAACTTGGTTGTGGGAGCACATTTCTATCTCAAGACTAGTTATTCATGTTGACTTGTAGCTTGATGAGCCCTATGTGTATAGATACACACCTGGTATTAGACACAGGGGTTCAGGTAACACCTTGCACTGGCGACATCAACTTGATATCTTGCAACATTTCATTTGGAGATCATATTTAGATTGCCTCAATTGGGTAGATGATGCACAACAATTCCCTTTCTGTAGACAACAGAGATATTGGGAAGACCATTGAGACTCACAGGATTATTGAGATGTCTCTTCTAGGACATGTACTCAGATAGTTTGGAGAGATACAGGTGACACCTATTGTTACAACATACTTTGGTCATGTTTCTTGTGAGGTTTCTGATTGGGGTGTATGCATACAACCACATATGGTGGCTTCCAAGTTTGATGCTCTTCAGGTATTACAGTGGGGTTGGAGTACAGGTGCACCAGATCCAGGGACTACTCCTGAGTATGATGCATGGTGGGCTAGACATAGGCCTATTCCACTAACTGATCCTATCATTTTGATCATAGTGCAATAGATATGACATCCTAGAAAATGACTGGGCATTGACATGGGGGAGAGGAGGGGAGATGATAGAGGAGAGGAGGGAGGAGGAGGAGAGGAGAGTGGAGAAGATGAGGGAGGAGATGAGGACGTAGACATTGGTGGAGACACCGAGTCTATGAGTAGTGGAGATGACGATGATTCTTTAGAGTCATCGAGCAATGAGGATAGGGATGATGATGACATTCCGAAGCTAGAGGATGTGCCTTCTACAAAGGGGGGAGGAGGACAGGGTGATGATGGAGATGAGGATGATCCATAGATTCTCAAAGCACAGATTCAGAGTTTAGAGGATGAGGTTGCCATATGAGATTTTGAGTGAGAGGCATACCACAGAGACTATGGTGCACTGGAGACCGAGAGGGATCATCGAGAGAGAGAGAGAGAGAGAGAGAGAGAGAGAGAGAGAGAGAGAGAGAGAGAGAGAGAGAGAGAGATGAGGAAGTCAGGAGAGCTCAGATCACCATGGATGCATATGATCAATTATTTGGAATAGTGATAGAGGAACGTAGCCAAGTAGATAGATATTTTACTACTACACAAGAGGCTATTTATTATTGATAGGCTTATGAGAAAGCTATTTTTGAGGGTCAAAGGGAGCCTAGTTTTAGTGTTTTTATGGGGAGAAGATCAAGTCGATCTACCTCTCAACAAACTAGCAATGGAGGATTCATGGGTCCACCTGTTGATATAGGCAATGTTAGTTGAGACATTTAGATCATGTTATCCGAGCCTTCGGGCTTGTTTATGATTATTGTATTCAAACACATTATAATATTTGAGCTATATATATATGATATGCAGTTTTTTGGCGGCGATCTATTATGCCTTGTTTTCTATGTATGTTATATGATGTTATAAGTTATATGATGCATGTCTATATGATTTATGAATGCAATGGTTTCTACATGATATATGATGTAATTATTAATTAATGGTTTGATGTTTTCTATTTAACAAATGATCCTTCTAAATGCAATGGTTATTAAATACAATTTAAACTAGATGAATGCAATTTAAAACTATATGGATGCAATTTTAACTACATGGATGTAATTTAAAACTATATGGATGCACTTTTAACTATATGGATGCAACTTAAAACTATATGGATGCACTTTTGTTTTTGTATGATAATGCCAAAATATTCTTCTAACTTAGATGTTTCTTGAAGAAATGTTAGTAGGATGAAAGAAAGAAGAGATTGATGAAAGAATAATGTTAGAAAAGAAAATGATTTAGAAAGAAGATGAGAAATCAACAAACTATCAATAAATAGATGAGATGAGAATGAGAATGAATGATTCATTAACTTGTGTCATTATTTATTGTGCAATATATATTCATCACTGAGCCTTATTATTGAACAATGAAGCTTAGCACATCAGGGTATAAGGAACCAAGATGTAAAGATATATCATTCAAGAAACAAACACGTAGCAGGCAAGGAGTGAAGCCCTCCATTCTGGGAAATACACTAGGGGTCAAGGTATGTGTGGCATTTACTAGCTAAATGCTCCTATCACAGACACCCACTAGACCAATTTCCCTAGAACTTCAATGGTTCATACCACAAACAACAAACAAAGAAAAAGATGATGCCCATCATGGCTCCTCTAGTCACTTGTGGACATCCTTGATCAGCATAGGAACATGATCTGTCGCCAAATGATAAAAGATAAAAACTGACCCAAACAAAATTCAGTAGTTATACTAACCTTGTGCCTCCGTTCTCAGTTGCTTGTTGTGATAATTGATAATGTTTGATTTTAGAAAGTTGCGGACCCCATTTAAGACTGACCTATTTGATTTCAAGTGTATCCTCTTCTGTTTAAGACAAGATAACATGATCACTTGATATGGATATGATACGATTGATAAGACAATTTGATCAGTTGATTGTAGCTATTTGACTAGATAGTCATATCCTTTGTTAACTTCGTAAGAAGTGTTTGCTGGATATCTGCTAGGGTATTGTTTCTTGCAAGACATTTTATTGCAATTTTTTTTATTGATTGATATTTGAATGCTTTTGGTTGATTTTTTTAGGACATTATATGAATGTTTTTGGTTGATTTTTTCAGGACATTTTATGGATGTTTTTTTTTTTTTTTAGGACTTTTTCTGAATGTTTTTGGTATATTTTTCTTTTCTCAATGTTTTTGGATTTTTACTGTTTTAAGGATTTTTTCAGGATCGTATATGCTTTTTAGGATTTTTTCAGGACTTTATATGATTTTTAGGATTTTTTCAGTTATGCCCCCAGTGTGCAAACCTATATGACATGATCATTTGTAGAATGCATGTGGGCACAATGAATTTTTGACATGACCTATGTTAATGCAATATGCATGATGAAGATGAATTAACACACTTAGTGACTAGGATTTACAAATGGAGATGCAGAAAACTTCCCCATTGGTTCTTGAAACTTTGATCTTCTTGCCCATGTGTGTGCAAATGAGTTAATTCCCGCTCTTGTGTTCAGTAAATATCCTTAGCATCCTATATGATTAGCTACGTGGATGATCCTAACTTCAAAAGAATCCCAAATAGAGCCTTGCTGCCAGCAAGCTTTTAGAGCTTCGATGAGGTTATAGATTGTAATTTATCAAATATTGCTCCATTGCCAGCAGGCGTTCATAGCCCTGATGGAGTTACTCACACGTTCCTATAGTCAAGCTTTTTGTCGCACTTTGTATGCATGATATTTCAGTTATATATCATTTCTCTTTTGCCTTGAGATGAATATTTGGCATAGCACTTTTTCTTTTTCTTTTCTTGCCTTGACTTGTAATTAATGAAACCTACTTGGGTGTGAAAATTACAACGGCGTTGAAGTAGAATTTTAGATTTTTCACTAGTCATATGATCAACTAGGTGTCTCAAATGAATTAGATATTTTGTTAATATGTTTGAGATATAGCAATTGATAGATTTTGGGTTAACAAGTCTCAAATCATGAAATCACTACCCAACCATAAGTAAAGCATCATCACAGGGTAATGTTGAAAATGAATGACCTTAGGACCTCAAAGACTTCATGTATGAATATCTAAGAAAGGAGATGACCCTTGTTTCTCTTGAATGCAAATGGATGATAAAATTGGACAATTACCTTGTTTTATTGATGCTACTATATGCTAATGCAGAAATTTTGTGAATGTGATGCATTTGAAAAAGAAACTATATGCGATGCAGTGCTTTGAAGAAAAATGATATTAAATGCAAAAAATAAAACCTAAACTAACCCAACCATTAGATATAATATTGTTTAAGGTGCATGTTGTTCAGAGGGTCAGGGAGTGGATCTCCCTCCATGGTAGCCAAATTGTATGCTCCATTTCCTATAACCCTTGTTATGATAAAAGGACCTAGCCAATTAGGATCAAACTTCCCTGGCTTTTCTCGTTCCTCAAGGATCCTTTGGTTCTCCTTGAGAACTAGATCTCCCACATCAAAATTCCTTGGGCATTCTCGTTTATTGTAACTCCTTCTCAATCTATTCTGGTAACCTTGCAAATGATTGAAAGCAGTTTGTCTCTTTTCATCAAGCATTTCCAGCTCTTGTAATCTTGCAACCCAATAGTCTTCCTCTGATATGATGTTTTTTAACGAGACTCTTAAAGATGGTAGTTCTATTTCAATAGGTAGTATCACTTCTATACCATAGACCAAGGAATATGGTGTTGCTCCTATAGGGGTGCATACTCCTATTCTATAAGCCCAAATAGAGGGATTTAACTAGAGATGCCAATCTTATCTTGCATCAGTGACAACTTTCTTAAGGATCTTCAATATTGTTTTGTTTTTTGCCTTTTCTTGTCCATTTCTTTGCGGATAATATGGTGTTGCAAATCTCTATTGTATTTGAATTTTTTCACACAATTCTCTCATTTCTTGATTTTTGAATAGATGTCCATTATTTGTCACTATGCACATTGGAATCCCATATTGATAGATAATGTAATCATGCATGAATTTTTCTATTTGCTTACTAGTGGTGTATGTAAGGGGAATTGCCTCAACCCATTTAGTAAAATACTCAGTAGTTGTTAAGATGAATTTGTGCCCATTGGAAGAAGTAGGATTGACTCTACCAACTAGATCTAACCCCCATTGTAAAAATGGTTATGGTGAGGTAATAGGTTCAAGATCTTGTGCTGGTGCATGAATGAGGTCTCCATGCATTTGACATTGTTTGCATTTTTGTATATATTTATTGGCATCATTTTCCATAGTTTGCCAATAGTATCTTGTTCTTAACAATTTCTTTGATAGTGATGGGCCACTTTGATGTGCCCCACAAATTCCATCATGTACCTCCTTTAGGGAAAGTTGTGCTTTTCTTTCATCAAGACATTGGAGAAGGGTTCCATCAAAGCCCTTTCTATACAATGTGTCATCAATAATAGTGTGTCTGGATGCCTGACGAATAAGAGTTTTCTTTTGATTTCTAGAGAAATCATGAGACATATATTGAGTATGTAAGTATGTGTATATCTCATTATACCATGGGGATTCTGGACCAACAATTGCACATACATATTCTAATGAGGGAACCTCATATGTCAGTATCATCAATTGTTCTATAATAAACTTAAACTAAGTTCCATTATTAGGCATATTTAGTAGAGATCCTACTATAGCCATGGCATCGGGTGCCTTGTTCTGCATCCTTGGAATATATTCAAAAGTGATGTTACTGAAATGTTCTTTGTAATCTTCTATCATTTGTTTATAAGGCAGCAATTTATCATCTTTTTTTTTTATAGTCATCATTGACTTGATTTACAATTAGTTGTGAGTCATTGTAGACTTGTAATTCTTTTATCCTCCACTGTACGATGATACAAAGTCCTATGATGAGAGCCTTATATTTAGCTATATTGTTCGTACAAGGAAAATTTATTCTAAATGACTTAGGGATAGAATCACCTTGAGGGGTGATGAAAAGAATCCCAGCTCCAGCTCCATGATTTGTATAGGACCCATCAAAGTATAATTTCCACATGATAGATGTTGTCAATGTAAACACATATTCATTGGGAAAGTCTATTAGTAGTGGGTGATTGTCTTGCAAAGGAGCCTCTGCTAACTGATCTGCTATAATCTGCCCTTTGATTGCCTTTCTATCCACATCTCTATATCAAACTCACTTAAAATCATGACACACTTATCCAATCTTCTAGTCAATGTTGCTCTTCTTAACAAATATTTGAGTGGATCAAAGCGTGTGATGAGTTGTAGTTTGTGACTCAGCATATAGTGTCTAAGTTTTTGAGATGAAAAAATCACTGCTAGACATGCTCATTCTATAGGAGTGTAATTGAGCTCATATCCAATTAAGGTTATACTTATATAGTAGATTTCTCTTTCCTTTCCTTGATCATCATGCTATGCCAACAAGGCTCCTAAATATGAGTTTGTTGTTGATATATATAGTAATAGGGGTTTTCCTAGAGCAGGTGGAACTAACATTGGAGTATTCAGAAGATAATATTTTAAAGCTTGAAAATCTTCTTGGCACTGTTTTGTCCATTTGAAGGTAACTCCTTTTCTGAGTAAATACTGAAATGGATGACATTTATCTGCTAAATGTGCTATGAACCTCCTTCTAGACTATAGTCTTCCTTGTAACCCTCTTAACTTCTTAAGTGTTGATGGAAGTTGCATATCCATGATTTCTTTGACCTTTGCAAGATCTACTTCAATTCCTCTATTAGACACAATAAACCCTAAAAGTTTGCATGTTGTTACACCAAACACACACTTTTTTAGGTTTAGCCTGACATTGTACTGCTTTAATCAATCAAATATCTTTGCAAGGACTTCAAGATGACCTTCTCTTGTCTATGATTTAGCGAGTAGATCATCCACATAATCTTCCATGATATTATGGATCATGTCATGAAATAGTGTCGGCATAGCCCTTTGATATGTTGCTCATGCATTCTTAAGACCAAACGACATGACGTTCCAGTAGTATGTTCCCCATGGACAAGTAAATTCCATCTTGTGTTGATCTTTTGGTGCAATCCTGATCTAGTTGTATCCTGAGAAACCATACATTATTAAAAGCATTTCATTCCCAACAATTAAGTCAACTATCATGTATGTGTTGGGTAATGGGAAATCATCCTTGGGACATGCTTTATTTAGATCTCGGAAGTCGGTACAAATTCTTATGCCCCCAATGGGTTAGTCATAGGTACTAGATTAGATATCCATTCTGCATAGTCAATAGGTCAAATGAAACCCACATCCAGAAGCTTTTGGAGTTTTATTCTGACTAGTAATGCAATTTGTACAGTTTAATTCCTGGTAGCAATGGTAAATGATGTAACACCAATTTTGGATCTAAGTCTGGCATATCCACATAGGACCAAGCGAAATTGATAGGATGTTTTTTGAAAAAATTGTATGAATTTGTCCTTTTCTTCCTGGTTTAATGATTTTTCTAAGTGGATATTATGTACAACTTCTCCTTCTGCTATATTTACTTCTTCAATTTCTTCCATGAGTAATGTTGAATTTTCTTTTTCAATAGGGAGATTGTCTAACTCACACTTTCCATTGTGATTGCTTTGATCCATATCTTTTGTTACAAAGGCACTTGACTCTCCAAAGTATATTGTTCTATCCAGGTCTATAGAAAATCCTGCCTTGTGGTCACCTTGTGGAAATACTTCTCTAACACCAAGGAATTCTGCAATAGCTTCATTGTTCTCAAACCAATCTAGAGTTCTTTTTCTTTCTCATCCCCAATCAATCAAATGTGAGTGTACAAGGGGTAATTCATTACTCCCTTTTGTTGTAACAGATTCTAATAACATGCATACCTAGTTATTTGAGTGACCTAGTATATTTTCATCTTCTATAAGCGATTTGTGATACCTTATCATGTCAATTGTTTGTGGGATGGAATCATGATCATATAGGAATTCATAGTCATAAGAATCTATCTCACTTTCTATGTATGTTTCAGCTTCTAAGGTTGTATCACTTATCTCCTCTTGTTCTTGCATCTGATTTTGTTGTAGATTTGCGAGCCTCCTTTATATGGGGGTCACCCTTCTTAAACTTGGTATAAGTCATTGTAGTCTTTCTTTATCTGATTCATTGGGTGGAGCTTGAGTTGTTTTCCTTGGCAAAAGTATTGACAACAACCAAGGATTAGGCTCATTCATTGGTGCTAAGCCTATTTCTATTATCATATTTGCTTGTACAGATGTTTTAGATACTATATTGTTGGGTGAATCAATGCTAGGTTCTTGTAGAAGTTGTCTCACATCTTCACCATCTGACTCCATATTAGGTGATGTTAGTACTTTCTTGCTTGTCTGAGATGAAGAGGGAAACACTTGTGTTGACAACTGACTTTGAGATATGTGCTCTGACGGTAGCCTTGGTCTATTCAGGATATCTAGTGTACGTTGTCTTGCTTCCGTTATATTTGGTACATGTTTATATCCTAACCCTTGATTCTTTGGATTGTCGTTTGGTACAATAGGTTCTAAACTTCCTTACTTTTTCAATCCCAAGCTTGTGGTACCATCATACCCATTTTTTTGTAGCATCTTGAATCCATTGCCATACTGATCTAAAGGTAACCTGGGTATTGTCATGTCATCTTCTTCTTTGTATATCCAGTGATTGACATCTTCATTCATAGATTCTTCTTGCAAATCTTGCCACCTAATGAAAGAGCATGAATCTGAGTATCTGACTATTTCCTTTCCTTTGTCTTGTTTCATTACTGTATTTTGAGCTTTCCCAAAAGACCTAGAAGACAAAGATAATTGTTTTCCATTTGAGGTACTTGAAATAGAGTATTCCCCACAACCAATATATTTTATCTGCAAAGAAGATTTTCTAGGCAAATTTTTCTATATTTATGTGATCGTTAATGACTCCATTTGTGTAGTGAGGGGTGCTTCTTGATTAATAGGTACCTAGTTATCTACACTTGCCTTCAAGTGATTACAATGTTGGAATGGATTTGGATAACCTTTTATGGTGATTTCAATACCATTGTATGATAATTTGACACATTGATGAAATATTGATGGTACATCTTGCATGGTGTGAATCCATGGGCGCCCCAATAACATGTTGTACCCTAGTTCTCTATCCAACACTTGGAAAGTAACCTCTGTCGTTATAGGTCCTACTTGCATTGGTAGCATAACTATACCTTTTGAGGAACACTCTTTGTCATCATATGCTTTGATGTTTATTCTTTTTGAAGGATCAATATGAAGTTTAGAATATCCCAATGCCTTAACTAGCTTTAATGTACAAATGTTGAGACTAGCTTCTCCATCTATAAGTACTATTTTGGTTCTTCTCTTATGTATGTAAGCTTCTAGATGCAGCGGGTCATTATGGAGAAGTCTATCACTAAGAATATTATGTTCTGTGAATGCAATGCGGGTATCCTGTGCCAAATTCCCCACCATGGATTGGAAGGCATTTTCATTTATATTTTTTTCCACTACTGAATCTTGAAGTGCTTTGTCCAAGATATCTTTATGAGTTGGTGATATACACAATAGTTCAAAGAGTGATATATGTGCTAGGGTTTTCTTGAGTTTATCAACAACATTATAGGTCCCTACTGCTGGTGGTGGGTTTGATGGTACTCCTTGTAAAGTTACTTTAGATCTATGAGTAACTACTGCACAGTCTCTATCTATGGGAGTTATCAACACTATATCATCTCTTGTGAAGGAACTATCTATAACATATGCTATGTTATCAAGGTTTATGTCATATCCCTTCCTATAGTCATCATGTGCAAGTCTAACATCCATGATATGTGTTATGATTTCATCTTCAAACCATCTTGCATGAAACAATTCTTCATGCCCCCAGTCCATAAGACAAAGATTCTTGTCTTCATCATATTTCGGTGCTTCTGATAGCATGAAAATTTGGTTATCATCATTGTAAGTCTCTTGATATTGCTCATCATTATCGAGTGCTACTTGTGAATCATCATTTACTACATCTCTTGAGATAATGGCATGAATAGTGTAGTCTTATGAGACTTTTGTGTAGTTAGTTGTATTGTCTTATGTTCCCGATGTAGATGCCTTCCCTTTGTCATGTTTGACAAATGTATTCTTAAAGATGGTATGATTCGTGTTTGCTGAAGTTTTGTTGTTGTCAATCATGATGTCACCTTGATTGATCATGTCTTGGATTAAGTTTTTCAATTTATAGCAACTTGTAGTTTTGTGACCTTTAGTACGATGATAGTCACAAAAATCACTATCATTCCACCATGTAGGTTTGAAAGGACCTGGTTCATATATTCTTGCTTATGGAAAAGTGATCATGTTTGTCTACATCTACTTTTTAAATGTTGATTCAATAGGTTCCCCTAGAGGTGTGTAATTCCTTTTTGGAGCATTTACCCTTGGAAATTTTGTGTTCATAGTTTGCACAATAGTTACAGTGTTATTCTCTGTGTGTGGACTAAATGTTTGACTTAGACCTTGTAAAGACAAAATTGGTTGAGTTCTATTCATTGTTCGAGTATTTACAACACCATCGTTGGTCACATTTTTGTTGTTTGACCAAAATTTGGATTTATCGTTGTTGTTGTTATTGTCATATTTTATGAGACCTTGTTCTACTAGTCCTTTCTCACACTTTAGGTCTTTTTTAGTGATTTGTTTAAACGTGGTCAAACATTGCATTTGTATTGAGTACTTGATCTTAGGGATTAAGTTTTCTTTGAACATGTCAACTTGCTCTATTTCTGGAATAATAGTCTTGCACCTCCTATAGAGAGCTCTCTATAGTTGTATGAAGGACGTGAATGTTTCATTCTCATATTGTTTTGTGGCACATAAGTCCATAAAAGTGACTGGGGTTTCAATGTTATGTGAGAAGTTAGCAATGAAGTGTTCAGCTAATTCACCCCATGATGTGATAGTTGGTGGCAAATGTGAAAACCACTCCAAGGCTGAGCCTCCCACAATTTTAGGAAACAGTCTCATTAGATAAGTGTCTTCAGTTGCAACCTCTATACATGTCGTAAAAAAATCTCTAATGTGATCTCTAGGATCACCTTTCCCTCGATATTTGTCAAATTTTGGTGGGAAAGGTGGCATGTATAATGTGTGATCAAAAGGATAAGGATGCAAGTCTTGCATTGTGTATATCTGTTTATCGTTACCGGGTTGCATAGTTGTCATCTATTGTTATAGATTTTATACTTGTTGGGACAAAATATCCATTTGAGTTAGAGGTACACTTTTCTCATGTATATTTCCCACAAAAGGATTCGTGGTAGTATAACTAGGAGGTTGTTGAAAGGTACCATAATTATAATTCCGCATGTTATGAGTTCCACTAAGTACTGTGAAATAAGCGATATGTGAACCCATGTTTGACTGAGTTGTACTCATTGTATTAGCAAAACCTAGGTTTATATTCTAATGACTGTATGTAGATCCTATGGAATAGGAAACCAAAGGTTGAGCTACACTTGTTGTATGAGGAACTTGTGTTTGAATAGGTGTTGAGACACTTGACATTATCGGTATAGCCTGTGTTGATGTGATAACGTTTATTGTTGAGGATGATGCACTTCATTGAGAATTCATGTTTGAAATAACATTTGTTTGTATAGATGATGTTGGTGCATTCTGAGGAAAACTTGAGGTCATCACTTGCATTTGTGTCATATGTGGTATTTGACTGATATTTTGACCTAGAGTATTTCCTAGTGGCAAGATTGTTGTGATATCAAAATCTTCAAGTAATTTGGCCCCATTTTGTAGTAACAACAAGAGATATTTGTCTCTATCGTTATGTATAAGAGCGTCTAAGATCATAAGGACATGTGGGTCCTGTTGAGCTGATTCAATCTCTTCACGTGTTAAATTTTGTTGCTGTTCATGTATTGTGGGAATCGCTTGAGAATTTGACTATTGACTAGTTTATCTGTCCATGTTCCAAGTTGGATTTACTGATAGGTCATTGTTTGGGTCCATTTTACTTTTTGCCTTTTGTGACCTTGTGACGAGCATTTAAGACTTCTATATGGGGATGGTTTAGAACCTAATACAAGACAACAATAATGCAAGAATCCAGACCTAAATATGGAATATGCAACACTAGACCAGACTCTCTATTGAGGATTTTGACATGAGACTTGTTGAGTATTTTGAGATATTTGCAATGCAATTTTTTCAAGTTCTTCTCTTAGACATTCTGCAGCAATTTATTTGTCAATTATATGGGTAATTTTATACTCTATATTTAGCTCGTACTAGACTCCTATATAATGAGGTGAGTTTCTCTTTAATTCTCAGGCCAAGTTACTCAAATCATCAATGATTTCTTGTTGACTATTGTTTGGCACTAGATTAGCTTGCTCGAAGGGGAGAAAACCATCACGTGGGAGACCCATTAGGATGCATGTTATGAATTTCTAGAATGATTATAGACTAAGACATATGTATATGAGTTCTAGACAAGGACTTAAATCTAAGGACGTATATAAGGATGATAATGAGGATGTAAATAAAGACTATGCAACTTCTAAGGATGATAATAAGGACATAAATGAAGACTATGCAAAGACTATGCAAGGACTAAGGACGATACTAAGGACATGAATGAGGACTATGAGGACTATGAAAGGACTAAGGATGATAATGACATAAATGAAGACAATGGAAGGACTAAGGATGATAATAAGGATGTAAATGAAGACTATGCAAGGACTAAGGATGATAATAAGGACGTAAATGAGGACTATGAAGAATATGCAAGGACTAAGGACGATAATAATAACATAAATGAGGGTTATGCAAGGACTGCATATGGTCACAAGTATATAAAATTTTGAGTTTGTAGGACTATCTGACGTTTCAAGATGGACTTTGTTTCCAATAATTTTGTGTAGGACAAGTTTGTTGTTTTCCAGATTTGAGAATAGTTGTTTGAAGATAAGTATAGCTGACTGGACTGTGTTCTGACCAATTCTAAAAATTTAGAGATATGCAAGATAGGGCCTGAAACAGCCCAAAAAATTGACTCAATACTGGTCTGGTACAACGATACATAAAAAATCACATAATATAATCTTAGGCTAGAAAGTGGACACCATTCAATGAGGCCCCCACAACAAAATACTAAAACAAGATGAACAGATAGAGAGTCTGGCAGTGTTGGCTCCACTCCATGACACACACTTCTTAGGCATGTTAGTCTCTCTTACCTCAAAGATTCGAAGATCTTATCACCGAGGGATTTATGTCTCATAACGCAAGGTACATGTGGGGTATCTATGGGGTACGATACACACTCCCAGAATCACTGAATGTAGGATTTGGGCTACTAAGTTGGTTCTTATTGTAAAATTTTGAGGGGTCCCGATCCAACAATGAATTCTCAGAGAAAGCCACTTAAGCCTTTAGTTTAGCTTATCGGTGCAGGGAAGGCCCCCACATACGTCAAATTCACTCAACACTCTAGTTGCCTGACCAATAAATTTATATAGTGGCTTGAAAAACCTGCTCGAGAGTATGCTGGGAGAGATGATATCCCCAACGCATCCCAATTGAAAGTACCCAATATGTGGGGTGATGAAATCCCTAGTCAATATATACCCCTCACTACTAAAATAAAAAATTTGGGTGTTGTTATCACCTTCTCCCTTTCTCCCAAGACCCCAAAGGTAGGTGGAAAGGTAGTTGGTGCAATAGTAGGTCCACCCCAAACATGATAAAAAGTTCTTTCCCTTAAAAGTGTGAGTTATTCTATTGAGCAGCCTGATTCATGTTCGTTTTAAAACCCAAATTTAGGTGTGAGATACGCATGTGCATGTCAATTTTAAAACACCAAACTAAAATGTGAATGCATGCATGTCAATTTTAACCATTGTTTATTTTAAGCCCAAAACGGAAGTGTGATAACATGCATGTCCATTTTAACCATTGTTTATTTTAAACCCAAAACTGAAGTGTGAGAGCATTAGTGTTTATTATCCAATAATGATTCGATCCTCTCTGTAAATCCACCACATGCTGCAAACAGATAATCAGTAGACCAATAAAACCCACAAAAAATAGAAAGCTAAATTAAGAAAAACATGAATGCGTAATAATAGCTGATAGATTGCATGATACTGTATGGACGATTGCATAATTCTATCAGAGCAATTGAGTAATTTTGGCAGAGCGATTGTGTGATCCTAAAAGAATGATTGTGTGATCTCAACAGAGTGATTACTGATCTGGAACCTGCAAAACAGATTGTGATGCCCTAGCAAGATCTCTCATCATCCATTCTATGTTAAGAAAATCATATTTCTCTATATGAGAGAACTAGGCTATTGTATTTGTTGATGGCTGGTTGATCCTCTAGATCTCGTATCTTCTTTTCTACCTTTAGGATTTGCAGATAGCGTGTGGCTTATCTTCTTTGTTCCTTTGTCCTCCTGGCACCTAAAATTTCAAATTGTACCTTATGTGCCATAAAATATCATAACTAAGCATGTAATAAATGTAAACTGTATTCATATTTACCTAATTTTACACAGAATTTAACAGAATAGAGAGAAGCAAAAAAGAAACATAAAATAAATAGAAACATAAATATTCTTGATGAATACGTGATCCAAATAGAGTGATTGCGTAACACTATAAAGGCTTTTGCATAATGGGTTCTGCACGAATGTGTGACCCTATATGATCAATTGTGTGAGCCTGTCTATGCGATTCATAATTGTGTGATTCATAATTTGTTCTGCAAATCCGTACAAACCTACAAAAAAATTTTAAAATTGTACGATTTGCAAAATCACACAGATGAAAAATAAGGTTAAATTGTTGTTAGTTCACGTCGGGTTCACCAAAATGTCGCATGCTAAAATTCATCAAATGTAATATCAACTAGGAATGAAAGGGAAATCACAAATCCCTATCCTAATTAGAATTCAAACAAACAAATAAGAGAATAACATAGAAGCAAGAAGCAAGAATATAATTAATATCAATCAATTCCCCCTATTCCAAGACTGCATATAGATTCCATTTCTCTTCTCCTCTTTGTGGTATGGTGGCTCTCAAATATCACGTTGGCAACCTGTAAATGACACAAAGATTCAAAGTTCATGATTCAGAGGAATTGTGAAGGATTGAATGCTCAATTTATAAAAATTAAATGAGAATTGAATGAAAGGTGGAACATGATAGATCAAGAGGTGGAACTTAGGTGAGCTCACATGTTGATTGATACTTGAACTCCTAAATTGGAGGTGAAACAAAATACATTGAATAGATTAAATGAGTCAACTAATTGAGAACAAGCTGATTGAAAGATGAAAAAGAATGATTGAAGGAAATAAAGAGGAGGAGACAATTAACTGATTGAAAGCTGATTGAGAGCTTTATTTAGAAAAAGATAACTAAAATATAGAAATAGGAATTGAAGAGATAATTAAATTAATTAATTCAGCATGTGCTTGAACTTTGACTTGGATTTTCAATTTAATCTTTGCATGAGATTTAATTCAAATATTGAATTTATTTTAAATTCAATTTGATAGCTGAATATATTTAGAACTTGACTTTAATTTTCAATTTGATTTTTGAAATCATGCACATTTATTCAAAATTAGAAGAAATTAGAAGAATTTGAATTTAAATAAAATTAGAAGAATTATGAAATTAAATGAAATTAGAAGAATTATGAAATTAAATGAAATTAGAATTTGGGGATTTAGAATTAGAATTAGAAGAATTAATTAGTTAATTAAATAATTTAAAGAAATGGACTTTAATTAAATAATAAATTTTCTTTAATTTAAAGGATTAAAATCACAATTAATTAAATAATAAATATTTAATTAATATTTAGAAAAGGGTAAATGATTAGAGGATTAGAGATAGAAATTGAAAATGGAATTTATTTAAATAATAAAGATTATTTAAATTGAAGGATTAATAATCAAAACTAATTAAATAATAAATATTTAATTAACATTAGAAAATGATTAAAATGATTAAATGATGACAGATTTGGAAATGAAATAATTAGTAAAATGATGAGGAAATATGAAACTTAGAAGAATAAGATTAATTAACTTAATTAAAGAATTAAAGAATTATTTAATCAATTAGAGGAATAATTTTTTTTTCGATAAAAGTGGGCAAGCCACTAAACTTATATTTTATTAATTTTGAATTTTGAAAATACAAACGGGTTCAAAGGGCATACCGATAGGAAAGAACCTGCAAGAAAACCTCCAGTTATGGCCCAAATAAAGTAAATAAAATATAAAACCCCATATACCCAATTACATATCTGATTTTGATCACCCTCCCATTACATGGCTTTGAAAGATATACATATCATTATCCATTTAAAACCCTATATACCCAATTACATATTTGATTTTGATCACCCTCCCATTACATGGCTTTTCGAAGATATACATATCATTATCCATATGATCCAAAAAATTATGAGGAGTAATCTATAGAGGAGGCACATAGCCTCAAGGCTTCCCAAGCTTGCCAAAAAACATATCAATCGATCAGAACCCTGCATCAAAAAAAGACATCAACATATCTGCACACAGTTAATTCTGAAACCAAGAACTTGAGCTCTCAATAGGGGGCTCTCTATCCATGATCAAAGGAGGAATGATCTGCAAGGGAGATTCTAACTGTGGAGCTAAGGCCAAAAAACCAAAAGAGAGCAGAGAATGTACACCCATAAACACCACTAATGTTGTATCCACAAACTGTGAGGGAACTGATTCCAGCAAGGATTCAAAAGCATGCAAGGTTTCCCCCAATCTATCACATAATAACCCCATTCTCAACTCGAACAATAAAACTCCACAATTCCCATTATCCAACAGATCAGAGCGAGGAAGAAAACCCCCAGAATAAAAAGAGCCCAGCTCAAAATGATAATTATCCAATGTAGAACTAACAAGCTCCCAGGAGCAAATCGAGGGAGAGATAAACGTATGAACCAAGAGATGGAGTAAATCCTTATCAAGAAAAATGTCATAGTAAACAGTAAGAAATCGAGACAAAATCTCAAAGCCAGAAAAGGAAGGACCAGACTATAACCAGAGAGATCCCAGTAACCTACGAACCTCAAAATCCACCTAAGGAGTAAGCAAACAGAACACTTCCCCAAGCATTTCAGAATTGTTACTGGGAGCCTCATTTTCCCTCTCAATTGAGCATTTGACAATGACCCTATATCTTGAAAGAGAAAAAGCACTCGACATATGAAAAAAAGCTCAAACAAGAATAATTCAAGTATTTACTATTGTATTGAGAATGAAATCGACTTTTAAAGACCAGTCGCCACCAAAAATGTGAACCAAGAAAATCATGGTACTTCATGATTATAAATAAAGCCAATTAAAGCAAGATTAATGCTCATACAAGATAACTCATAAATAATGGACTTTGCATGAGGGTGGCGGCTGAAAAAATAGTACTTCATATTCCAGCCAGTACCACATAACAAGCTACATACTCCTATCATAATGACTTCATAAAAACCGTGAATGATTACAACCGAAGCACATTTCCTTTGTACTTCATAGAACAATAAAGCCTTTAAAACACACGAGCGAGGACAAAGTAGATCAAACACACCAAATCATAATAACCCATATCGAAACAAATCTATTGACAAGGCGCCACCTTAATACCATAACAGGTACCCACCCTTGCTGCTTATGACAAATCATAAGCATACTCAATAGCCAACTAGGAACTACCTACTAAGCATGCTTACCACCTACACATAAACCCCAAACATGCTTACCTCTCAAGGCATAAGGGCGCTAAAACATTTTTTATGAGAACATAATTAGGAAAAACCAAGAAGATTTAATGCAAATGTTTCAGAAGGGAAGGTGGGATCGCATCCATACTTATTTCCTGCAAATTTGCATTAGTGTCAATGGCTAAGTTTGCCAAAAAATCCGCTATTATATTAATTTCTCTGAAGCAATGAGTGATCAAGAAGGAATCAAAGAAAGCCAACTGTTGTAAAATTAACTCCAGAACATATTGTAATTTCCAACAGTTAGATTTCTTCTTCATAGCACATTGGATGGTTACCATTGAATCCCCTTCAATTACAAGATCCTTGATGCCCAAGGATATAGCCATGTCCAAGCCCAAAGACAGGGCCTTAAATTCTGCGAAGTTATTGGACTTATACCCAACAACATGACATCTAGCCTGGACAATATTAGCACAATGATAAAAAATTACCATACCTACTCCTGCCAAACCAGGGTTTCCACGTGAAGCACTATCAAAATTCAATTTAAAATGTGCATAAGGAGGGGGCTTCCAAATAGCTATATGTCTTTTGGTTAAAGCATTACTATTTTTCAAAATGGAACCATGAGAAGGCAAGATAGATAATAGCTTCCAGACCCTACTCACCCTACTATCCCAGTGCGAAAAAGAAGAGAGATTTTTGAGGTTCTTGAAGATATAAGACAAGACAACTTATGAAATAGAAGATTCAATTTTCAGCAAAACCTCCTCAAAAGAAGAGCTAGTCTTTTTAAAGATCCTATTATTCCTTTCTAACCAAATATTCCATATTAAGATAGAAGGGGAAGCAATCTAAAGACAAGCATAGAAGGATGAAGCAAACAGAAGAGGCCAGGCTCTGAAGTGTGAAATAAGATCTTTCCCTATTACAAAAGACAGGTTCAATTTGTCAAAAAGCCATTGCCAGTATTGAAATGTAAAATCACAATGAAGGAAGAGGTGAGAGGAGGTTTCCAAATTTTTTTTGCATAACACACAAGTAAAAACATTAGTGATACCAAGTCTATCCAAGTGCATGCTTGTAAGTACCCTATCCTATACTACTAACCAGCCGAAAGCACCAGCTTTCAGAAGACAGGTCGAATGCCAAAAAAGCTTATGTGGCCAAGAGGAAGAATCATTGGCTGACACAAGAGAGTTATATCCATCCTTAACCGTATATTTGCCCGAGATGTTCCTAGTCCATACAAGCTCATCTTCAGAGTCAGATAGGATAATCATTCTTTCTTTCAAAACCTTTGCAAAATGCAACTTGAGATCTTTCTCAACATCCAAGAATTCAATGGACTTCCATTTAGCCAATTTCAGATCACCATTATGAATTACCTCGAAGTAATCTACCACAAATACCCCCCATAGGGAAGAAAGGGTAGATATCAAAGGGGACCAATCCCTTATATTTTGTAAGGGAGTATGACCATTCCACATCTCATCCCAAAATCTAACGTTTTTCCCATTATGAACAATCCAAGAAAGATGTGGCAAGATAATGTTCTGACATTTGCACATAAAATTCCACATAACCGAACCTAAAGGTAGATTTGAAATCTAAAAGACATACTCCCTAGGTCCATTATTCAAGTATTTTGCAAACATTATTTGTGCCCAAAAAGAGTCAGATTTCTCATACAACTTCCAGACCAATTTAGCTTCCAGAGCCAGATTCTGTTTATACAAATTTCTAATTCCTTTACCCCCTTGTTCCTTGGGCAAATAGACTTTATCCCAAGCTACTAAGGGTAGTTTATTCTTCCCATATTTATTACTATTCCAGAGAAAGGACCTAAGAGTGTCCTGTAGGCTTACTAACACCGATTTAGGGGTGCTTACTACTGACATAAGATAAATAGGGACCGAATTCAACACAGTTTTAATCAGTACAAGTTTTCCCACAAGGCTTAACCATTTATGGCTCCAGGATAAAATCCTCTTTGAGATGACCGAAATGAGCTTATCCCAAAAGGATAGATTATTTTGTTTAATGAAAAATGGTATACCCAGATACTTACAAGGAAGGATACTAGGATCAAATCCCCAAAAGGTCTGCAATCTCTGTTGAACTAATTGTGATGTGTTAAGGAAGAATATTTTTGACTTCTCAATATTGACTTTTTGGCCAGAAAAAGCCGCATACTTTTGGATAATTCCGTTTATAGTATTAGCCTCCATTAAGGAAGCTTGACCAAAAAGTAGAGTGCCATCTACAAATAAACAATGTGAAATAGGAATAAGAACCCCATGGATTGCAATCCCCTTCCATAAACCTTTTGATTTTGCAGCCTTAATTGCCCAGCTAAAAGACTCAGCTAAAAGGATAAATAGGAAAGGGGACAGAGGATCCCCCTGCCTCAATCCTCTTGAAGAGGAGAAAAAACCACAAGGAGACCCATTAATTAAAACTAAAAATCTGGCAGTGGAAATAACAGCCTTTATCCATTTGACCCAAGCCTTGGAGAAACCTAATTTGAGAAGAACACAACCTAAAGCCTCCCACTCAACCCTATCACAGGTGTTCATCATATCCAATTTGAGAATCATAGACGGGACCTTCTGAGTATGGATAGAATGATAGTTCTAATACTAAATATGATTAGTACAGATGCCAAGCTAATAGTATGAGAGGGGGGGTGAATCATTCAAACTTAATCTTCCATAAAAACATCAAATTCAACCTCGGTAACATATATATCATTAATATAACCAAAACTGTCAAACATGCAAACTTAAAAGCATAGAAACATCATAAACCTCATAACACCAGATTTAACATGGAAACCCAAATAGGGAAAAACCATTGTGGGATTTCGGACCCACTAAGAAATATACTCTTCTAGAGTATGCTCGATTAAAAATGGCTTCCTTCATTAAATAACACATGTAAACATTTAATGCGTTCTGTTACAGCTCAGTTACAACTCGGTGAATACTGAACTTTACTCGGTAGACATTCTGCCTTCATTAACTGATAGCGATAACCATAGGGTTTACCGACTAGGTTCCTTAGGGTTTATCGACTAGGTTATTTGCTTGGTAACAAAGTATAGTATTAACCTTTACAATTTACAACATATGTATGATGTCAAAACAATCTAAACATCATGATCTCATCATTGTCTAACTCAGTATTAGTTGCCCATTGAATACCTTATTCATCCCCTTATTCATCATAACTTTCTGTGTCTTTTACCGACATCTTTATATTCTTCAAATCATACTTCTCAAGATATGGCAACATCATACTGAATTAGAAAATCAATTTCTTAACATCAATGACAAAATAATAATATCAAGACAGTAAACATCCTTAATCAGTTATATCCATAATCATCAACAACCTTCTCAATATCCTTATTGAAACGCCAACAATCTTCCATTGTCTGTTATAATGACAACAATCTCCCCCTTTGGCATTGATGGCAAAACCAATTGATTTGACTTTATTGATTTTGATTCAGATTGTTGTGAAATGCTGAGATGCTCTTCCTCTATCATTAGTCTTCTCCCTAGTTCTGAAATGTAGTCTTCTCCCCCTTTGACAACAATGCCAAAAAGTAAAGAACTAAAACATAATTTATGTCGCTGAGAAGTGATTTCCATGCTATTATGTATCAACTCAGTCTCGATCAGAGCATTTTGTCTTTATTTCCTGTTCCCTAGTATTATTCCTTGTAATAATTCTTGTACACCTTTAGAAAACCTCCTAAAGTGTGTAAATCAACATCAACTCCTAAAAGATATGCAATAGAGTCGTCAGATTGATGCTTTCACTGAACTCAGTCAGTGAGTGAAAGATAGGGGTAGGACCCCTAACTAACTTCTGAGATATTCAAAAGTGTCCCTTGGTAGTGGTTTGGTGAAGATATCTGCTATTTTCTCCTTTGTGCTAACATACTCCAACACCACTTTCTTCTCTTGAGCTTCTTCTCTGAGATAATGATATTTGATAGAGATGTGCTTGGTCTTAGAGTGCATAATAGGGTTTTTTGAAATGTTAATGGCACTAGTATTATCACAGAATATAGTTACTGGCTTGGTAACTTTCTCATTTATACCTTCCAACAGTTGTTTGATCCATGCAATGTTGGTGCAATTCAATGCTACTGCAACATATTCAGCTTTTGTTGTTGACTGTGAAACACATCCTTGTTTCTTGCTAAGCCAACTCACTAGTCTTTCTCCTAAAAAGAAAGCTTCTCCACTTGTGCTTTTTATGACATCAATGTTGCTTGCCCAATCAGCATCAGTATAAACTTTTAAATCAAAATCATTTCCTTTCTGATATACTAAGCCATAATCCTTAGTGCCTTTTAAGTATCTAAAAATTCTTTTGATTGTTGTCAAGTGTGTTTCCTTAGGATCTGCGGAGAATCTTGCAACTATACCTACTGCATGTGCTATGTCTAGTCTGTTGTGAACAACATATTGCAACTTTCCAATCATAGATTGGTAAAGAGTCTCATCAACAGATACAGATTCATCGTTCTTTAATAATTTACAGTTGGTAGTCATAGGAGTACTTACTGGTTTTGAATCCTCCATTCCAAATTTCTTCACAATTTCCTTTATGTACTTGGATTGGGTAATGAAAATCTCATTTTTCATTTGTAGTATCTGTAAACCTATAAAATACTTTATCTCACCAATTAATGACATCTCAAATTCTTTGCTCATTTCATTTCCAAAGTTCTTACATAGAGAGTCATTTCCACAAAATATAATATCATCAACAAATATGGCTGAGATCAGTATTCCATTTTCATCATTCTTCATGTACATATTGTTGTTCTCACTTGTCCTTATAAAACCAATCTTAATCAAATAAGAGTGCAATCTTTCATACCATGCTCTAGGTGCTTGTTTCAAACCATATAAAGCTTTGTTCAATTTACATACCTGATCTTTATTATTGTCTTCAATAAATCCTTCAGGTTGTTCAATAAAAACTTCTTCTTGTAATATTCCATTCAGAAATGCAGATTTGACATCCATTTGATATATCTTGAAGTTTTTGAAAGCAGCATATGCCAACAATGTTCTTACCCCTTCAAGTCTAGCAACAGGTGCAAAAGTTTCACCATAATCAATTCCTTCTTCTTGAGCATAACCTTTGCAAACTAGTCTTGCTTTGTTCACTTTGTACCAATTACATTTTTGTCCTTCGGTCTTGGGACCAGTGTCCATGTGTCATTCTTCTTGATTTGATCAATCTCTTCTATCATAGCATTTATCCAATCTTCACTGTTAAATGCCTCTTTCACTATTCTCGGTTCAAATTCAGATATCAAACATGTGTTTTGTCTCAACTTGTTCCTTGTCATCACTGGATCATCCTTATCTCCTATAATTTGACTTGGTGCATGATGTTTTCTAACATACTTGGCTAATACAGGCTCGGTAGGCTCTGTATGATCTTCTTCATCACTTGGTAACTGGATATTCTCTTCATTTTCTTCAGCAGTCTTCTCGGTAGGACTTCTTGGTTGAACATAGACAAATCCTTCATAGTCTTCTGGTTCCTTGGAATTTCCTTCATCATTTCTTTCTGCAAATTCATCAATTTTCACAGTTGCACTTTCTACTATTTTGTTAATGATTTGATCAGACATTTAAATGCTTTGCTTCAAGAAGAATAACCTAGAAATGTTCCTTCTTCACTTTTCTGATCAAACTTGCCATTTCTATCATCTTTGTGAACATAGCATCTACTTCCAAATATTTTAAAATAACTTACATTAGGTTTCTTGTCATACTAGATTTCATAAGGTGTCTTCAAAGTACCTTCAATTGCACTCGGTTCAGGGTGTAAATTGTTGTGCTTATTGCTTCTCTCCAAAATGTTTGTGGCACCTTCTTTTCAATCATCAGTGTTCTAGCACAATCCACAATAGATCTGTTTCTTCTCTCAGCTATTCCATTCTACTGTGGAGTTCTCAGTGCAAAGACTTGTCTTTTAATACCATGATCATTGCAAAATAAGTTTAACTCATCAAATGTGAACTCTCCTCCTCTATCTGATCTAAGACATTTCAGTTGTCTTCCTATTTCATTTTCAACTCTTTCCTTGTACCACTTAAACATTTGAAAAGCTTTTGATTTTTCTTTTAAAAACATTACTGACATCATCCTTGAATAGTCATCCACAAATAATATGAAATATTTATCACCATAGTAACTCTGAGTTTTCATAGGACCACAAAGATCAGTGTGCACTAGATCTAAAATTCCCTTAGAAGTGTAAGACTTACTTGTAAAGCTTGATCTTGTCATCTTACCCATCTAGCATCCTCGACACATAGCATTCTTAGGTTTTTCAAGACTCAGTAGACCTCTTACTCGGTGCTTCTTGCTTATTTTGATCAGATTATCAAAATTTACATGACAAAACCTTTTATGCCATAACTAGATATCATCTATCTTTGCATATAAACACTTATTCCGAGTTGAGTCAAGGTGAAATGTGTTACCTCTTGTTTGTGTCCCGGTAGCAGCTAACTTTCCATGCTTGTCATGAACTTTGACAATTCCTTTATGAAATTCTATTTGGTAACCTATGTTGTTTAGCTGTGCTACACTCAACAAATTGTATTTCAAACCTTCAACCCAATAAACATCATTACATTTAGCATTGTCAAGAAGTGTTATGGATCCTTTACCTCTTACCGGACATGGTGCATCATTACCAAATCTAACATAGCCTCCATCATAATCTTCTAATATAACAAACTTGTGTTTATCTCCTATCATATGATGTGAGCATCCACTATCTATGATCCAAGAATCATTAGTATTTATGTGAGATATTAAAGCTTTTTCTTCATACCTTTCTTCTGAAGTCTCGGTGCCCTCTGTAGTGATTGTCTTTCTGTCTGTCATCTCGGTAATCTCTCTTTTTAGTAGAATCTCTGTCAGGACAGTTAGAAGCCATATGTTTTATCTTATCACAATTGAAACATTTCAAAGGTAATTTTCCTTTATACTTACCTTTGCCTCTCTGTAACCTTCTAGCTAATAGTGCTTCAAACTCTTCTTGCTTTCTGATTTCCTCATATAGTTTGTGTACCTCCATGTTCTTATGAAATCTTTCACTTACTCCACTATGATCTCCTTCAGAGTACTTATACTTTCTTTCATTGTAATCATTAGATTCATCAAGATGAAAAGAACTAAATACAAATTCAACTTTATTTACCGATGACCCACTGTTATCAAAGTTACTTAACTCAAATGCATGTAGCTTACCAATAGTAGCATCTAAAGAAACTGGCATATTGGGTACAGACCTCAATTCATTGATTGCAGAGACTCGGATTGCATAAGCAAGTAGAAGGGTTCTTAACAACTTGTTATATCTTTTTCTTCAATAGTTCCACCTGCTCCTTTGATTTGATTGACAATCTCCATTAGTCTTGTACTGTACTGGGTTATGTTCTCACCTTCATTCATCCTCATAGATTCAAGTTGTCCTCTTAGACTATCTACTTTTGCTCTTTGAACATGTTCATCTCCTCCATATACTGATATGAGCTTATCCTGCATTGCCTTTGGATCATTGCAGCCTTCTAGATCATTAAATTCTGAGTCGATCAATGCAGATGTTATTTCAATCATTGCTTGAATATGTTCTTTCTTTGCCTTTATCTCTTCCATAGTTAATGGATAGGTGATCGGTGTAACAAAATCATTCTACAGATAGTATACAACATATTCTCCAACTCCTGATAAGTGCACCTTCATCCTTTTCTACCATGTAGAGAAACTTGACTTGTTCAGCTTCGGTGCATCCCTCTTATACATCTTTGGATTTTTGCCTCAAGTGCCTTTAAACTTTTCTTCCGGAGTCCAAAGCTCTGATACCAATTGATAGTTCTAATACTAAATATGATTAGTACAGATGCCAAGCTAATAGTATGAAAGGGGGGGGGGTGAATCATTCAAACTTAATCTTCCATAAAAACATCAGATTCAACCTCAATAACATATATATTAGTAATATAACCAAAACTATCAAACATGCAAACTTAAAAACATAGAAACATCATAAACCTCATAACACCAGATTTAACATGGAAACCCAAATAGGGAAAAACCACTGCAAGATTTCAGACCCACTAAGAAATATACTCTTCTAGAGTATGCTCAGTTAAAAGAAAATCCTGTTAAAGATTACAAACACATTGCTAGATGTGACCTGGTTAAGGGATTTCCCTCAGATATGTTAGGATCTTCACCTTGTTAGAAGTGACCTTGTCAAAGGATTTCAAACACTCAATCAGAATGTCACCTTGCTAGAGGATTTACAAATAAGACTGTTAAGTCCACTCGGTTAAGAGATTTTCTGTCACTTTCACAAAATAATAGTAATAAAATCTATCTGCAACTTCACATCTAAAAATGCTAAAGCAGATTCCTATTTGTTCAATACAATCTAGACATAGAACTAATCTTATCTATCTGTTGGGCTTCTATACTCTGTTATTCAAACAGGTCTTCAAGCTTCTGTGCTCAGTAATCACTATGTAGCATCCCTGTGCATACACTTTCCCACATACATTGTTTATCAACAGTTCTCTATTTATAAACAATTAGCTAACCACTTAATCTCCTTGATGACATTTCCCATGATCAATCATACCCATCAGATCTTCAATCTTGTCCAGGTTCAATGCATCTTTTGATCTGAAAACATTTTACCCAGCCTTGGAACTTGCAGTTTCTCCTTGGAACTTGTGCTAGGGTATTGTGATTCAATCTATGTTGTAGATCTTCATGTCAACTTTCCATTGCCTTAGATTCATTAACAAACTTCATCCATGGCTTAACAATCATTTAATCAACTCCAGCTCATCAACTTCCTTCATTAAATAGCGCATGTAAACATTTAATGCATTCTGTTATAGCTCGGTTACAACTCGGTGAATACTGAACTTTACTCGGTAGACAATCCGCCTTCATTAACTGATAGCAATAACCATAGGGTTTACTGACTAGGTTCCTTAGGGTTTACCAACTAGGTTCTTTGCTTGGTAACAAAGTATAGTGTTAACCTTTACAATTTACAACATATGTATGATGTCAAAACAATCTAAACATCATGATCTCATCATTGTTTGACTTGGTAATAGTTGCCCATTGAATACCTTATTCATCCCCTTATTCATCATAACTTTATGTGTCTTTTACCGACATCTTTATATTCTTCAAATCATACTTCTCAAGATATGGCAACATCATACTGAATTAGAAAATCAATTTCTTGACATCAATGAAAAAATAATAACATCAAGATAGTAAACATCCTTAATCAGTTATATCCATAATCATCAACAACCTTCTCAATATCCTTATTGAAATGCCAACAATCTTCCATTGTCTGTTATAATGCCAACATAGAATGCAGCACTTCGTGAGCCACAATGGCTCCCTCCAGTGTTTCCCTACCAGGAACAAACCCACCTTGCTCTAAGGAGATGATTTTGGGAAGAAGTTTTGCCAATCAAAGGGAAATTACCTTAGTAAATATTTTATACAGAGTATTGCATTAAGCAATAGGACGAAAGTCAACAAAGGTCTTAGTGACTTCTTTTTTCGAGATTAGTACATGATCAATGATACATTTTTAGGTGTCTACACCTTTAATTAAATAAATCATATTTATTTAATAAAATCCCCCCTTTCCCATTTAATCAAACTTACATTTAATTAAAAATCCAATTGCATTTAAATAAATCAATATTTATTTAAATATCCTTCCAATACAAGTTGCAACTGTCACGAACCCTATTTTTCCATAATCACTTAATTAGGAAAATAATGTTTATTTTTCGCAAATGAAATTGAAATGAAATGAAAATGGAATTGATAATGAAATAAGATAGGAGATCGAATGCAATGAAATGATTTATATGCAATTGAATGATCAGTAATAATTTTTATTGTAAAATTGGGATCATCATTGGTAATGAGCAATTGAGTGCAAGTGAATGCAGGAACAAAAGAACACAAATGAAGGTGAGAACATGGTTCAAGTAGAGTTGTCTTAGCTCTTGGATTTTGTTAGAATAGATGAAATCTCTCACTCACCACAATAGAAAATTTGTGTTTGTGCAATTGTGATTTCATCGATGCATGATTTTGAAATAATGAAATGTTATGAGTAAATGGTAATCATTACATTTATTTCATCTATAAAGGTGAAAATTAGTTTTATATTTTGAAAAAAAAAGGGTTACGTAATTTAACAACATAAAGTTCTTTATAAAAGATGATTTAATGTTCTTAGTATAAGAGGATGTAATTTGATTAATGATTGTTGTGTTTACAATTATATGAATTTCTTATGCATATCAGTTAGATAATTGTGACTTGATCATATATATATATATATATATATATATATATATATATATATATATTATATACACAAAGGTTACTTTTAATTATGTGTAGTTATTTTAAATAATGCTTAATTGATTAAATTATCATTAGATAATATTGTCAATTTGAAATATTATGTTATTTTGAATACGCATGTATATAACTTAGAATTATATATATCATATTTAATATAATTTTTACATTAGATTAAATAAATCAAACGTGTAATATATAAAATTCAATTATTATATATATATCCTATTTTACTAGGTTTTCTTTAATATAACATATAATATAAAATAAGTCATGTATTATATATATTATTATATATAATATTATTGAAAAGGTGGCAGTTTTTTTTAGAAAGCGACTTAAATTGAAAACTTAACGACCGAAAGGGATGGCAGTGGCGGTTGAGTTTAAAAAGTGAATGTTATAAGAGGGAGGTTGATAGTAATATCGACCACTCCCCATATTTATAGGGAGGAGTCGGCACTACCACCGACCACTCCTCCTCTTCCATAAACAAATCACGATGTGTAATATTGTCCTTAACCCCACGTTACAGCCACTAAGACTTGGAAAATTGCTAGACACATAGCTAAACGCCTTGCAAAAGAATCAGTATTAATGGCAACTCAAAGAAAATAGTGAGTTAAGAGAAGGCAAGTCGTTGGGTTGGTATCGACTATGCATGCAAAGAAACACATAGAGTTTAAGATGATCATGGACCTCGCAACCACGATGTGTTTGAAGAGATGTCAAACTCATTGAATTTGAATGAGAAGAGTTCATTGTTGCAATGGTTGGGTGTATTTAATACAAGTCATAGTTGACAAAGAAGGAAAGTTGACTTGGCATCATGAGAACTTAGAAACCGTTTGCAAGGGAGTCGTTATTAATATCTATAAACAACATGTGCAGTGTGGTGTCACATAAGAAGTTAATGGATAACTTTGCATGGTGAACACATAAGTGTTCAAAGCTATTTAGGACTGTTATGTTGCAATTAAACCATGAGTGGTGTCATTTAGAATCAATCCACCACTAGGAGAGATAGCCCGTATATAGGAAGTAAGGTAGATTGGATCACTATATATAGACCATCCCATCAAATGGGAAGAGAAGGGGGAGAGGGATGCAACACAAGAATAGAGAATGGAAGATAGAAGAGAATGGGAATTCGATATTTAGGAGAATGACGACCAAGTGTAGAGGATTGGTTATGATCATCTCCAATTTAGCATCGAACTTAAGAGTTAGGCTCTTGAATGAGCATTAGTTGTTTTATTATTATTAGAGAAATTCTTAGAACATAGAAAGGATAAGAACTAAGAATAGAGAGCTCGTGAGATAGAATAGTGCAGAGGTGGAAAGCATTGGAATCTGGACGTATTGCAAACAATTTTAAGTTATCAAGGGTCATAATAGACTTGGATCACGTTTCTTAAGCTAGGCTCAAATCTAGCATGTTTTTTTGTAGAGGTCTAAGAGATAAAGAATGTTCTAGTTTTAGATTTATGCAATATTCTAATGAAAGAGTTAGAATCACGATATGAACCATTTTTAATTGTTTTAAATTACATTCATGTAAATATAGATGCAATAATGAAATATTTTCTTAAAGTTGTTAAAAAACATACTGAAGCTCTCAGAAATTAGATCACCAAACCCTGTAGAAATAGAGTAAGAGGATAGAGAGAGAAACTTTGAATTTGAACCACAAAGAAGATGAAATACTAGGATAACAAGTTATTTAATATTGAATCTTATTTTGAGTTCATGAAGAAAAGACTCTTCCAAATTTGATCCTTGCATGAAAAGTAGAGATTATTATTAGGCATCTCATTTGAAAAGCCATATAGATATGTGCTTTATGAATTTTCATCATGTTAAATTGCTATTATGGAAAATTAGTAAAATCAGCTAGTTAAGTGCTTAAATCATGAAAGTCACAAATTAGTATTAAACTAAATATGTTATTCAAGAAAAGAGGTAGACGAACCAAAACACATGAAAGATAGAGAGCTTAGACGATATAAACATGAAAATTCTAAACCATAAGAAATGGAATGTAAGTTAATGATTATGCTATTTAAATATTTTGATAATTGAATAAAAGAATGTGTACTCATTTTTATTCAATTTTTATGTAAAGATACATACATGTGTTACACCTTCTTAGTATTTCATTCTTGTCTTTAAATTTCTTGAAAGATAGAAGTGAAAGATTGTTTTCTTTTCAAATGTATATTTGTTTATCAATGAAAGATTGCTTCTTGTCAGATAGGATTGGTTGTAATAAAGATTGATTCTTTCTATTTCTATTCAACAAAAGATTGTCTTCTTTAAACATTGTATTTTTATCTTATGAGAAATAGGAAGCTAGAATTGAAAGGCAAAATATTGTCTTCTATATATATTTATTCTAGATTCATGTGAAAAAAGCTAGATAGGCTTGTGTTTGTGGAAAATTACCTTCCAGGATGGGTGCCGAATGTGGAATTACAGAGAGAATAGTTTGCTTTTTCCAAACTATCTTTTATTGCTATGCATGGCATTATACTCGGCCGAGTAACTTATGGACCATTGAAATAGATGGATTTATTTATTCTCTCTACCACATCCTTTATTGATCTTGCCTGTTTCTTAATGGAATTAGAAAAATAAAAATGCATGTATCATCTAGGCATGCACCAGATTTCATCTTGTCTTTCAATTCTTTTGCTAAGCAATTCGTGCAGGGCCGGGTATTCTTGATTGACTAAGAATTTTGGGGAAGTGTAAGCTTCAAGGTTGGGAGGAAAAAGCGCCTGAATCTTGTTCTCATCTTCATGCTAAAGATTGCATTGAAGATAGCTTGGGTTGCAGATCAAAGGACACATCTCACCCTTTACTTTGTATTATTTTGTTATTGAACTTACGACAACCTGAAATGCCTAAGTATTGTATGATTGAGATACTGCTTATATCCATTAATTGAATAAAGAATCTTTATCTTTTATAGAAATTTCGTGTTTATTATGATATAAATAGAATGATCAAATGAAGCTATGGAAGTAAAAGTGGAATGAAATAGACTTATTAAAGGAATTATGAGTTTATTTGGGAATAAAGAGTATTTTGGCTATTATTGAAGTTAGCACGATTTATGTCTTTACAACAACCCACCTTTTTGAAATAAATCAATTTATTTCAATTAAATTAAAAAATCCTCACACTTGCATTCTTCTAAAAAAATCCACTTGCATGCTTAAAACTCTTCTAGAATATTCTAATCCCTTCTAATTAAGCATAATTACCTCTTAAACATTTGCACAATCCTTAAGAAAAGGCTCACTTCTCAAAAACCCTTAAAGTCTTCAATAACCATTAAAGACTTTATGTCTTCAAATGGTTAACCTCTAAAGTCTTCCAAACCATTAAAAACTCTTACATAACCATTAATGGTTAACTCAAACTCAACTCTAGGTTCGAGACTTTCTCTCTAACTTAATCATTCTTTAACTCATGGGTCTCTTCAAGCATTCATTACTTTGACCATGGTTATCCATTTAACCCTTGCACATGAGTTTATCCTTTGGACAAAAGGATTATCCAATAACTCAACAGTAACCTTAACCCCTAGGGTAACCACCATGTCTTCTCAGGCATTTAATGCCTCTTCCCTCTCCTCTCAAGCCATCTCATGTTGACAATTGTCAACATTTCATTGGTGAAAATTGTAAACATGTATTGAGTATCATTCAATCCTAACCCTTGTTAAGATCATTTGATCTTAACCATCCAATTGCCCATTTCTTCTATAAATAGGCCTCATTTCCTTCATTATTAGAATCCAAGTTTCATGCATCCAGATTATATTCTACTTCATCAAGGATTGCCTATCTTTGTTAATCATAATCTTAGTCATTTATAAGCATATTAGTATAGCACTTTTATCATGTTAGCATAGCTTGTTAGTTTCTTTATAATAGCATAATCTTCATCATAGCTAACTTTGTTATCATCTTATAGATCTTAGGTTCATCTTGCATATATATCATTTTCATCCATTATCACTCATTCTTGGAGTTATCATTCCAAATTCAGTTGCTCAATTATTTGAGAGCAACCATTGACTTAAGGAGTCCTATGAGATAGAGAACAATGAGACACACTTCAAAAGATTAGCTTGTTTAACTAGTTTAGCTTAGTTAGTCTTTATATCTAAAAGTTTCATTAGTATGTTAGTTTCTTGTTCTTTTGATTAATCAACTGACACCACTATTATGGCATACAAATACCACTTATCCAAATCATGGATTTGGATTACAATACTTGACATACAACCTATAGTATTGTAGACCTTTTAGCAATAAACTTGAGAACAACAAACTTGTAAAGAGATGTATGCAACTTTAAAATGTATTTTATCAACTTTTGAAAATTAGTTTATATGTTTTTTAAGGAATTCCAAGAGTCACAACATCCCTTTGGAATTTGAAATGAATAATTTAGATGTGAATAATTACAATAAAAATTCAAAGTATATAAAAAATACTATATATTTTATTATGCCAACTTTGCAGGGTCATAAAATTTTGCTCGATGCTCAAAGTCTAAATCCTCTTACACAATTGGAAAGATCTCCAAGAGCTCTGATTTTGATTCCTTAAATCAACTGATTTTATATTGAATTTAAGGTAGCAACAGTAGCTTCAAACCAAAAATTTTCTTCGAAGACCTCTGAAAATGCAAATTACTAAAACCTAGAAAATAGCAAATAAACTATTTTTTGGTATTTTCCATTACCACTTGTGCTAATGCCATCTAAGTGCTCTTGAATTGTTGTCTAATCATGGTAGGCCTCTTCCATATTTATAACTTGATGCGTGATTAATTCATCTTGAATAGAAAATTTTAGACCATTTACATACCTAGTAGTCATATGTTCATTATTTTCTTGATGCTCCACATGAATGGACAACTTGTAAAAATCATGAATAATCTTACAGTATAGTAGATAAATTTTGTTTTAAATTTTGAAATCTATAAAAAGGGTTTGCACAATCTATGAGAAAAATGTTTCTCTCAAAGTTTCTTCTCCATCTTGTTCTAGGTCTCAAGTTTATCCTTTCCTTTCCTAGTTCATTCCTTTTGTAAATGATCTCACCAAATCATTGCATAAGCCTTCAACTTGGTGCATGCAAATTTAATGGTGTTTTGATGCTAACAAAATCTACACAGTTGAATCCAAAAAACTCAACACAAATCATCATAAGCTGTGGAAATTTAATATCTTTATTTGTTTTCCTCTATCATATACTTCCATTCAAAGAATTTCCCCATATCATTCAACCAATATATCAGCTCCTCTCTTTTAAGACTATGTGCATACTCTAAAAACTTCAACTTTGATTCATTAATTCTTCCTTTATAATGCCCTAAGAAACCTCTCTTCAAAATTCATGCAACCTTATTGTTCTTCTTCAAGTTCTTTATGTTAATCTATATCTCCTTGGGCTAATTCTTCATTAGAGTCATCTCTTCTTTGTCTCATTCTCTGATTTGCTATCATATTCACAAGATCTACTACTTTCCTTTGGAGTTTATGCATATCTCTATGGATATGGGCAAGATATCATCTTCCTCTTCTCTCCTTGCCAAATTCCTGCTCTGATACTAGATGATGTAACCGATTTACAACAAAACATTTATCATTAATAACTAAAAAAGAAGAGACAAAAAAAATTGCAAAATTTAGATTAACTATTCTTCATTATTCTCCATACATTATGCTGCTACACTAAAAAAATAAGTCCTTTTTAACCACAATATGAAAATTACCATTTTGGGAAGATCTTTACCAAATTAGAAATTTTCCGTTTTTGATAATACAACATGCCTATCTGTAAGACTATGCAACTTATTAATTATTGAAAGCTAAATCAAGTGATACTATTCATCAACTTGCTCGCTAATTACATGCACAAAATAAAAGATAGTTGAAAATTATAATATAGAAAAAATTCTTGGAAAAACACTTAAAAGTCCAATTTGAGACCTCATATGAAGGAATTTGGCCCCAAAAACATGTCAAGAATTAGTCCAATTGAATAGATTCTATTGGCATTTTTAGAACTCTTCGAGATGCTTCTCCATGTGATGAGTCATGTGTAACCTTTTGATAAATTGACTTGAAATGTGACAACTTTAAAATTTCACCTATGAATAATACTTTAAATATTGATGCAAAAAAGAAACACAATCAAATCTAGAAACAACAAAAATTAATAGTGTGCATTGTCAAAAAAAAAAAACTTTAATACCTACCTAGATTTGACTAAGAATAATAAAAATTTGAATTCTTACACTGACAATCTTCCACTATAAATCAAGATAAAATGATACCTAAATGAGATAAATACCCACAAAACTATAATGATATTGTTGAAAACTAGAAACTAGAAATGCATTGCAATATTTTTAGTACCATATGATTATTGGATAAAATTACCTCAAAGGCCCAAGAGGGTTTTCATCCTCTAATCTCAATTCAAAACCAAGAGGGTTTTTATCCTTTGAATTATTATACACAAAGGGTTTTCATCCTTAGGTGAAAATGAACACAAATGCTCAAGCTATTAAAAAAGGGTTTGATTTCAATGAAAAATAGATCGTTTACTTTCATAAAATATCTTCCTTTAATAAGTTACTTTTTGGTCTCTTTAATTTGAATTTATTTTTCATTTGAAAATTCTTTCTAATAATAAAATATTACATAAGGTCTCATATGGTATCATTTAGACAACCACTTTATTAGTAATACTTCAGTCATCCTTTAGAACATTTTAAAATGAATTTGTGAGACCAAATTAAAATATTATTAAATTATTTTTCTAAAATTTAATCATTTAATTCATAAGAAATAAAGAAAGGGTTGAACCCTAGTTAATTTAATTATAAAATAAGATACGATAGTTCACTTGTCCCTGAAATTAGTCCTCAAGAAATACAATATCAATAAATTTTACTCTTCAAAATGTCAATATCTATAATTATAAGATTCAAAATAATTCTTGATATTTGATGAGGTCATGTATTCAAATTAAGTTCCTTCAAAGTCCTATCTATTCTTATCTCCCTTGTAAATTTCATGTAGTTTAAATTACAACTTATAACTCTCATATGGGTTTCCTTACTTGAATATTGAGCTTGCCACCATATTTTTTCGATATGGGTCAAACTTGTTCTCTTCTAAACCTTATATTTATGTAAAGGCTATGGATTTGAGAATATAGATATGTGATCATTGTTGTTGGACATATATTAGAACATCTTGAATTTTCACAAATTTTTTCTTATGTAGAAATATTTTGAAGATTGTCTAGTTTTTCTTCGAAAACTTTACCATTGTATATCAATTTATTCACAAAGCTTAGGTAAAAATATAAAATTTAATATATATATATATATATATATCTTGACTACAATTATCTTGTTCAAATTTATATCATAATTTGGGGCTCAAGTAATTTTCTTTATAGTACAATTTATATCTTGCAATTACGTATTGTTCTAAACATTTCTTTTTCTTGTCCTTTATTCTTTAAAATTATTTTGAAAGATTTTTTCTCTTCTATTTGTTTCTCAAGTTCATGGCTTTTCTCTTTGATTGCATCCTAGGTTCTATAAAAAATTCTAACTTTTCTTATTGTCCTTGTACTAAAACCTTTCTACATTTTTCTATAATAATTTTATTTTGGTGCTACAATTCCCACCTTGTTAATGCACAAAAAACCTCTGAAGAAGTGGAGTCTATAATTAATATTACTTGTAAGAAGGTTTTCTCATTATGTATATTGTGCATATTAAAGCCAACTTCTTTTTGAGCTTGTTAGCTATACAACTTGCTCTTCTATAGCTTATTTTGGTTGTAATTATCTTTCTAGACACGTTCTATTGGGATTTGTTTTCTAAGGCATTTTCCAGAATTGGCTCAGTCCAATTTTTATCCTTACACATGCCATTCTCTATAAGCCATACTATATTATAATTTTATTTTAAGTAATATATTTTAGGATTTTATCCTTTTATTAAAAAAAATCATTTTGGTGCTACATGTCCTTCTAAAAGGTTTTTGTTTCTTCTTTTTGAATCCTAAGGTGGTGATAGTGAGTGGATTTGATAGGAAAGGAACTTGATTCTCACTTAATGATATATGGAAATCCTCTATCTGATGATAGTCTTATAGGAAAACAATTGAAATCCATACAATGTTGATGCTTAATATTTTGAACATGGTATGTGTTACCTACCTATGGATATGAATGGACACTTGGTTGATCATGCATCTCATTCTTTGTGGATAAAAACTTTTTTTTTGTTTGTTTGTGATTAGGTCACTCGTTTGAAATTATCTTAACTATTGCCTCATTTTATTTATGTTGGAATTTAAGTTCCATGTATTGATAGGTCATGAAAAATTATTCAAGGGAGTGTAACCACTACACACCCAAAACTATGTTAGTTCCTCCTAAGCCAACAACATAAAAATAATTGCATACCTTATACTCTCTCATGATTATATTGAGCCACCAAATTTTCTTGATGCAAGAGATGAATCCTTTAGCTACTAATGTTCTTATCTTCACAAATAAGATATAACTTTCATCCCTTTACCACACTTTTTAACTCAGGTTCTTCTTGTTCTTTCTCTACATTAGAAACTACCCCAAATTAATGAATTTGGCCCTTGTCAAGATATTTTTGAATAAGTTCCCAATTATCCTTGCAAGAGAAACAAAATTTATTCCTCCTTATATATACACCTTTTTAGGGCTATGCATACATATTTCTAAAAAGTTTTCTTTGCATAATCCAAAGGGGGTTCCTTTGAGTAAAACTTGAGTCGGGCACTAAGTCTCAAGTGTCAATGATCTTCTAATTTTTGATAATCCTTGCATGAAAATAATAGTTAAGTCTCATCTCTGACCCATTGGGTATATTATTGATAATATTTAAAAGTCTAGGATAGAGCTATTCACTATTTTATTTTATTTTAATTGAACTAACTCCCTCAAATAAATCTTTGAGTCTTTTCTATCAAACTTGTTTATTAATCTTTGACTACATTCATCATATATGCTAATGATTATATACCCTTGGGAAATGAATCCATGGTACCACCTTTCATGCACTATATCTTCTAAATAAAGCATAGCAAATTTTATAGCCTCATCTTCATAAATAGGAAATCTAGTAAAATATATGTATCAAAATTTTGAACTCAATTATGTGGTCTACATTTATTTGAACCACTAAAAGTGGGAATGGTTAGCTTACCCAAGCTATGTTGTAGATCTCTATGAGGCTAATTTACATTTTTCCCTCTTTCCTTCTCTTTTCCACTCTTCATATTTAAATTAAAAAAATTAGTGACCAGAATTTTTGCATAAAATTTAGGTCTAGGGCTTTTGTATTAATCAAATTAGGCTGCAAATTTATTTTTGTTATAATTTTATTATTTTCCCTCTAGTTATTATTCTTGTTTTTATGAGAACTTATGCTTAAAGACATAGATGTAGAACCAATTATATTCTTTTATTTGTAGTGGCACTTCCTTCACTTGAAGAGGTTTGAACTAGCCTTGAAATATTTAAATTGTATATTTTTTATAATAATCAAACTTTAAAAATTTCATTTTTTATTGTTTCTTACATATTGATATTGGTATTATACTTATATCTCTATATTCTCTTCATCTATTAAGCCTTCTTAATTATTTCCCTCATTTCTACTTCTATAATTTCTTCACCTCGATCATACAAATTTATTCATTCTCTCATACAAAATATAATTTATCTTTCATTGGGATACATTTAAATTTTTTATGTTTAATCCAACATGCTAGCAAGACTAATGCTTTGATAAAATTGTAACATGTCATTTTAGAGTATTCATAAACCCCACATTTTTTAACATTTCTAATTTATTTATACTATTAATAAATATAGAATGAATTACTAAATACTAATAATAATAATTGAAGAACAATATTGTTCAAAATTAATTATGATGGTTTTTTTGAGGGAACACAGGCCAGGTGAAATGGGATGACATCATAAGAGCTAACAAGGGTTAGTTGATCTATGCTTATGTTGTGAATTTGAGAGTCCAATCCTCCAATTTTACTGAGTTTGCTTCTACTTCATGGTATTATCTTATCTATCAACATATGATTGATATAGTTCATTATCAAGGGGGATTCCAAAATGAATATAAAAATATCGATTTCCAAAGCTAAACCTTGGTACAAATGAAGACATCATTGGGGAGGCTACATCAAACATTAGTGATTTAGAATATTTTAAAATTTAGAATGTGTTTAGATAAGTTAATATGATGACATTGATCTCCTCAAAATCCACCCCCAAATTGATAACATGATAGTTTGCAATGTTATTTCCTCCCTTCTAGAGCATATAAGAAAACAAGTTAAAAGTGACATACAAGGTAATGGTCCATCTCCTTTTAGATGATGTATCAAGCCATCACATTAGCATGAATACATTTACTCTTGGTAGAATTACCTATATTAAAATAAAATAGAAGAATATCATATCTTCTCAAATTTTCTCATTAGGAATGAATAATTTCTTTGGTTCATGTTTCCCCCTTTTAATTTTCTTTCTACAGATATCTACCTTCTTTCCACCATGGGAGGTGACCTATTGCAAATAGATCCTAATGACTATGAAATTTTTGACAATGATCGAGCTTTGGGCCATCTTGTAGAGAGGAAAACTCTCTTCCCACTTGGAAGCTACGAATGCTCTATTGAGTTTTCCAAGTCATGGAAAGTGAGAACAATATACTATGGGGGGAATTTATTTCCAAGTTACTATGGAGAATATTGAAAAAGATATATTAGTATTTAATTGGAGGGAATTCATATTCCAAATAAGGTGAAAGAATTATCAAGATTCTTCCAATATATTTCTTAATAGAGGTGAGAAGATTACCAAGTTGTAGAAATGACACACTAGAGACAATATTCCTAGCATTTGGAAGTGGGTTCCTAAATTCTAGATGAGGTATATTACTCTAGAAGGTTATTATAAGAGGTTTCAATCTTCCTTATTCCCAATACTTAACCATTTTAAGTACAATATAGGGATGGGCATTTTTTTCTCACTTCATTCCTCTTTAGTTGAATAAAAGAAAAAATATTCCTAAACAAAAGGGACCCCATATACTAGAGGCTTGTCCACTACATATACCATTATAATATATCCCTTATGCCAATTCCTAATATTTGATCTTGTAGTTATAACCCCTTAGTTTTTAAGTCGAAAGGGGGTCCCAACCTTGAAAAAACATAAATATCATATGTCAAACCCTTATGAGATACATGAATATCCCTAAGATAAATCTACCCCCATTCCCCCTATGGACATGTCTCTATTTTTTGTAGGGCCCAAAAAATTATCTTTAAATAACCTCTATTAGTCTTTATTATTCCTCTTTTGATGAGGATGACACCCCACCTAGCTCCCCTATTCAAGATTATGACCCCCATTCCTCCCCTATCATTTATAGCCTTCCTCTTAAAGATCTCCCCACTGAGGAGGGTCCACTATTGATTTTTTCTCCCCTAGTCAATTTCATCGATCAAAATATAGTAATCCTTTTTACTTTTGAGATCTGATGAAGCCATAGGTTTGAGAAGCACTTTCCATCAGGCCCCATGTAGGATGTTTGTATTTGTATATCGTGGCCAATTGGAGGAGAAAATCAATACTTTGTATAAGGTGGTTAATATTCAAAATGATATTCTGAAGTGACAACTTACCTAATAACATGTTTCTAAGAGGAGAATTCTTAAATTGGAGACCCTCTCCTTTGTTAAATCCCTTGAATGGAAGAATGAGGAGATAGATAAAAATATGTAGAAGCATGTCAACAAACTAGGTGAAAACCTTCTCTCATCCACAACTACTATGTCCAGAATAATTAATTTTTCTTGTTCAAGGTGTGAACAACACACCTACCAAATAATCAAATCACACAACAATTTGACTAGATCAATACTGGTTTAGTATCTTCTGGTACTAGTATGATGAAAACACTCTACCCTTGTGTGACCCTGTTTAGTATCTTCCGGTACCGGTGGGATGGAAACCTATTGGATTTTGTCTATTGGTGGTCCAGCCAACACAAAAAACCCATAAGATCTAGCTATTAGATGTGTTAGGGAATACTTGCCTCACAACTGTCCTATTGTCTAGTAGCCCTACCGGTTGAGTTCTCCAAACACAACTTAACAAAATTCAAATGGACAAGACAAACTAAAGGTATATTCAGATACCCTTTATCTAGTTACACAATTCCACAAAATCTTAGACTCTAAATACAAGTTGAAAGGTATGTACCCTTACTGTCCTTCCAGACCTAATTAAGCCAATTAGGCGTAATTTACAAAGAAAGTACCCCTTGTATTAGTCCCCCGACTAAACCAACACTTATGAAAGGTGGGGTAAGGTGTAAAACCACAAAATCCAAGGTTTCAAGACTTGATCCCATCTTCTTTATCTTCTGCAAGTGATTTCCACTTCTCCAGTTCCGACGGTCACATAGAGATGCCCACCTAGGGTCAATTCAATCTCTTTGGGCTTGAAGCCTCCTTGAAAAATAACACCAAAATATTATAATACAATGGTCCTTCTAACATTTTCTCCATAGGTTGTTAGGTCTTTCGGTGAAAATGTCAGATTAAGGGAATCTTTACAGTGAAACCCTAGGTGCTGGCAGGGTTTGTGACCAGTCTGGTTAGATTTGGATGGATCCCTACAACCTGATTGTTACAAAACCTCAAAATTAATTCAAATGAAAGGTAAGAGACTTCCCCAACTCATCCAATTAGTTACAAACATCCACCAATTTGTACTGGCCAGAAATGAACTTCAAAAACATAAAATTTTAGAAAACTCCAAGTATATTGTATTGCTCCAAACTCCAAAACATCATCAATTTTAATCAACTTCAACAGATACACCAACAACAACCTAGAATCGATCCAAGTGGGTATAACATAGCTTCCCTAACGGTTTCCAACCACTTTTCAAACTTTGGAACCATTGGAGGATTAGCTATCCCTTTTTACAACATTTTGCAATGACAACAAAAGTTGTCAACTTGCACTTTTTAAATTTGGCAACTCCAAGGTGTATTTGACCTATTCTAAGGATTGGCCTGATGTTTCTTAGACCAATATTTATTTTCTTGACTTATGCCTAGACTGTACTACTGACCCACATGGTCATTTATCCATGGTGGCTTATAAAATGCAACCATGACAATGCCTTACATCAATTGGGTCTTATTGACTCACAAAACTATCAACCTATTACAGATGATCATTTCCACCTCATGGGTGATATTAGGCTCTTTTAGACTTCATTTGTGTCTTCCTTTGTGTCTTTGGGTGCTCCTGCACCACCATGCTACAAAATTTGATAAGTGGGAGTACCTAGAAGAGGAAGTAAAATATGTTAAATTGGGCTAGGAAATTTGAAAAGTGGAGATGCTTAGAGAAGAATGTGGAGTCTCTCAAAATGAATCATTAGAATATCTTGAAAAACATGAAGGAAATTATTTTTTATAGTAAAGATTCAGTTAAAATACTACTACTACTCTTTAGGTTTTCTAGGTTGAGTTGGAGAAAAGGAAAATCATAAAATAGGTGGAAGTGTCTATTTCTTAAGCTAATCCTATCATTTTTGGCCTTCCTAATTGAATCCACAATACAAAAAGGAAGCCAAAGGTAAATATATCACTCAACCTAAAATTTATCTACTCGGATATGATGAGAAGAGTGGTATTCCTAAGGAGACTTTATTTGAGGAGAAATTGTAGTTCCTCAACCATGACTAGCAAGCCATTAATAATTATGAAAAAAATTCACATCAAATGCTATTAATATTGTAGTAGTTGTGTACTTACAAATTACTAATATGAATAACATGGTTGAGATAAATCCTAATGGATATAGTATTTATATCACCCAACAAATAAAAAATAATTAAACTCAAAATTTTGTCATGTAGCAATTAGTTGATAGAAAATGAAAAAGGATATGAACAACACCTAGATTTGACTAAGGTGTCTTACAAAATCTAAATTATCACTCTAACAATATTAGACTACAAACCAAGTTGAAATGCTCTCCACCTAAAATAAATACTTATCACACTACACCAAATTAAAACTAGAAATAAGCTACAACATTTAAACACTAATGTGATTCATGGATAAAATCGCTTCAAAGGGATAAGAGAGTTTTATCCTTCAAATTATTGCATACAAAATTTTCATCATTGGGTAAGAAGATGAATACAAATTTTCAAGCTTTAAGAAAAGGGCTTGATTTCAATAACAATAGGTGAACATCCGAAATTATTTTATATTTAATTATTTCCATAAATTTCTCTTGTTAGACCATAGGAAATAAAGAAATGGGATCCCAGTTAATTTAATTAGAAAAAATGGGACATGACAAATATCAACCTCAACAACACCCTATCATTGGTTTTTGTAAACTAGAGTTTTGGTTGTTCTTTATATATTTTTATGTATATATGGTTATGTTGTTGGGGGTGGTTGATTTTGTTGACAAGATATCCTCTTCCTCTCCTTTCCATTTATAAGTGAGACAGCTTGCAATTCTAAACTTGATAATTAGAGCTAGATGAACTCTACCTCCTCATAGAGTCATTATGGTGTCAATGTCATGTGATCAACTTAGTCTTCCACTTAAATAGTCATGTTTGTGCATTGGTTGTAAGCGCTATGGCTATTGTCGTGTTGCATCATGACAAACCTTAGAATGTATCAATAAAATTTTGACACATAAATGTTACAATTGAAATGCAAATAAATCATTAATATATTTAATTCTATCAATGTCGAGTGGAACCTTGAGCCATTATAAAAATTCTAAAACTTAAAAAATAAAATACCAATTGAGAAGTGAAGGGAATTTGATCACAAATTTTGGATAAAATTTCATCTAATTTCTCCTCTTTAATTATCATGTAATCATGGATAGGAAAACAGATCTAATATGTCCAAAGAATATACATCTGAAAATGACTTGTCTCGACATGATATTGGATAAAACAAATGACTTGTAAATAAACATAATAAACACCTACCGATATGAATGCACAAGAATCCAAAACTCATAAGATATTTTTCTCAAACAAAGATAAGCCCAAAACATCTTTAATGAATCTTTTTTAAAATACAAAGATGATTCTAAAAAAACAAAATAGAAATATCAATACAAAACAATATGGAAATCAACTAGCTAAATATTATAAAAAATGAGAATATTATATTCTAAAATACCAACTAATCAGATACAAAGCCTAATGAAAAGGCTTAACCTTATCAGTTACCCGGTTCTACAAAGAAGTGAAATCAAACTTTCATCTAATTTAGTATCTTGGACAGAATTTCACTCAAGAGACTCTACCAAACATTAGAAAAAAACTTCTAGAAATCTCAATACAAAACATTATAGAATTCAACCAAACAAATGTTATAATTAACGAGAATATTATATTCTAATAGACTAACTAATCAGATATAATTTGTAATGAAGCTAATACGAAAAAGATAAACACCTTATCACCTACCCAATTCTTCATAGAAACAAAAATAAACCAAAAAAAAAGCCCATTAGTTTGTTTATCTATTTTATTTTTTTTGATAGAGTTTCACACCAAGAGATTCCATCTAGCCTTTTGTCTTACAGTCTTTTGTTTGTTTGACTGATTTTGATTTCCTTTGTTGGTTCATATGAATCCAATGAAAGCCATCAGCATATGACTTGAAATGGAGCATGGCAAATGGAAGGTTTCTATCTGTGAAGTTAATTTCCTACCAATCTGTACTCTTATGATGGATCCACATCACTTAGATAATAACACATCATAGCCAAAGCTAAGAGACAAACATGTACCATAAAAGCATTCAGAAAGAAGAATCCTCCAAGCAGGAGACAGCTCTAAAAAGGTGATAGGAAGCATTGTGTACCATCCACAGTGGTTATAAATCCAAGGGATAAAAGCTTGTCACAACTAAACTGTAGTTCAGGTCTTTGAAATGGATTGCTTGGCTTAAAGTTGAAGAGCAAATCCAGGACATGGGTCCCCATGTTCTTACCAAACAAAACACATAAACAAAACTTCTTCTCTAATAAAGGAAGCCATGGATATGTCAGTTTAAAACTTGCAGGCAAGATCAAACCATTGAATACTGATGCTTCACCATCAACCCTAAAAGTTAAAAAGACAAAAATAATTGCTTCACTATCTGCCCAGCCCCCAAGGCAAATGGCATAGATATTGAAAATCTATGCTCTGAAATGCAACGTCTCTTTCACCATGCACATGGCGTATGTAGGTTTTTGGTTTTTAGTTTGATCTCTCTCTCATCTCAATCAGTCAGATGTGTGTAGAACTATTTGCTCAATAATTTGATCTGATACTTTTAATACTATTTCATATATGGACATGACGGCATAAGAATTTTAGATGTGGGTTTTTGTATTTCAATTTAGGTTTTCTTATAAGATCTGCGATGATGGAAGTTTCATAAGGATTTTGAATGTGGGTTTTTGTATTTCAATTTGGATTTTCCTATCAGATCTATGATAATAGACCTTTAATAGATCTTTGATAAGGATTTTGAATATTTCAATTTGGATTTTCTTATCAGATTTGTGACAATGGAGCTTTGATAGATTCAAAATAGCCTTGACTTTAATAAGATTGAAAACTATGCTTGTTATCATAATCATAGTCTTAAAGTTCTTGTGTAGTATTTGACATATCATAATCATAGCCTTAAAGTTCTTGTGTAGTATTTGACTTATGTTATTATTTGTAGCTTTGAATTGGAGGCTTTTTAGTCTTGAGAAATATGTTAACCTTAAATGAGGCAACATCTTAGATTTGATTATAGTCAGATGTTATTAGACCAAATATGTTTAAAGATATGCCAAGAAAAATGTAAAATGTTTGGGTATTCATAAATAGAAATGTAGATGTTGATATAATGTTCTTTGTGATGAGATTTATTATATTTTTATATGAATATCATATGGGTTCTTGATGGATCTAAAATGATCTAGGATTTCCTCTTTTTATATAATGTTTTAGTATTGAAATTTGCATATTTCCTATTTAAGTTGGTATGAATTGATTAGTTAAAGGTTAGTTGGCTTGGGCTCATAATTAATTTTGAATTTGGATTTTGTGTGTCAAGGTTGCTTTTGTGTGGTCTTAAGTAGTCTTTAATCAAGTTCTAGGATCAAAATTGTACGTGTGACTCAAGATTCAAAATAGGAAGATTGATGGTTTGGGTTTGGACCAATATGAAATGGGCATTTGAGTTTATATTAGGTTTGGGTTAATTTCTAACTCTTGCACACAATTGTCTTTTGAGCACTAAACTATTGTGCTAGGGATATAATTGTTAACATGAGTCTAAAACAAGTAGTAAAAATCAATAGTGCTAGTATCACTTTTCACTTCTATATTTTTCTAGACACTTTGACTTGCATGTGAGCTACTATGAACCATTTATTAAAGTAAACACACACCCATCGTGAAAGTAAATAATATCCACATGTACACATGATATGGATATAGATTATAACTTATTCATGCTTCATGTAATGATACAAATATCTTCAAAGCTACACATATAGATTCAATCAATAACATTTCATTAAAATATGATTTATTTTGTATTGTAGAATATATATGTGTGGTATCCAAGTTGGCATAACATAAATTTTCCCAATGACTCATAGATGTGAGAGAATTCCTAGAAGCTCTCAAGGAGAAGAGAGTAGAAAATATACCCTCAATCACAATGCTCTCATGCATGTGTGAGAACTTGTGGAGACCCCATTGTAATTAAAGTTTTGTGGAGGGAAATAAGGAGATTAGTTATATTCTAAGTGTCACCTCTGTTGTCGATGTGGTTGTTGTGGATAAGATGATGTCATTAAGTGGTTGTCATGGTTGTCATTGATGTCAACATATTGGTTGGCATTGATGTCTCTGTTGTCCTTGATACTGGTGATCCAGAATGTGTGTTCCCGGAACTTGTGGTACTTCGGAAGATGTGTTGGTGGTCTGGATATTTTAGGTTGTTGGAAATGTTGTTGATCATTGTTATTACTAGTGTGTATCTTGGTCCTAATCTTATTCTTGTTCCTTTGGGAAATGGTGTTTGGGTCTGGATTAAGTCAGAATTTGAGGATGTGCGGCGCCTTGTGGTGTAGCGTGTGTATCATGATTTTTAGATACGAAATTTGTAATGAGTGTAACGTGTTGATCGATGTGGTGTGGTCTACTACTCATTCCTTTCCACCACCGAAATGTTTAGTATTGACCTATTTTAGATCTCTGTCTTAGCCGACTTGGAAGATTATGCTTCTTGGAAGATAGTATATATGAGGATGATCTGATTGTGTTAGATACAGAAAAAGTGTGACATTGTTTTGGAGATATGCAAGACTGGAAGTGAGAGATCTGGCTATTGGTGATATGTGTGAGTATGTTGGTATTGAGGGACCAGAAGCAGTCCAATTTGCAATTGTGTTTCAGTGGTGGATTATTTCCTTCTTTCTCTCTTTCTTCGACAATGAGCCTTTTTCTGGGCAGTGAGCCCACCTACATTGAGCATTCTGGTCGTGAGCCACCCTTTGTAAAAATAACCTTAATTGGTGTCACCTTTACCAATGTTTTTATTGAGAACTAACACTCTATGTGGTTTTTTCCTTCTTGGGTTTTCCACTCATATCTGGTGTTCATTGTGTGATTGGTTGTATGTTTCTATTTTCATCCTATATCTGAGTTAATTAATTCTATTATTTTGGATCCAGAGGTGAAAAGAATAAAATTAATTGTTTTAAGTAATCAACTGATTCACCCCCCCTCTCAGTTTCTCGGATATTCAACAATTGGTATCAGAGCTTTGGTTCCTTGGAGAAGAGCTTAACCACTTTAGGTAGATCCTGATTTGATGGCACATAAATTGACTATTCCTATCTTTGAGGGATCCGACAAAAGTCTTTGAAAAGTGAATATGAGGAGCTATCTGATATCTTTGGGATGCAATACATGGAAAGCAGTGGAAACTAAATATGTTCAATTGGCCAATGGTCTTACCACTCATGATGAGATTCAAGCTTATGAAGAGAATGAAAAGGAAATGTGTGCTATATTTAGTTCTCTATCCAAGACTAAATTGACAAAGGTTATTTCATTAAATACTACTTATGAGGTCTGCGAAAAGTTGAGAGATCTGATAGTTAATGCTTCTGGTTTTGATTGTGTGTGATTTTTTTGCATCACAATAATTCATTTTAAGTTGAGAGATATTTATGAAGGGAATGACAAAGTGAAATTATAAAAGAAGCTAATAGCTAAGCACAGATATGAAAATATTAAAATATGAAAATGGAAGAAGGAGAGGACATAACTAGCTATTTTTAGAAGGTTGATAGTGTGGTAAATGAGATTAGAGAAATTGGCGAAACTTTGTTAGATGATGATATAATTGATAAGATCTTGATGTCCCTACCATAAATCTACAATGATAAGATATCAGCTATTGAAGAAACCTATGATCTAAATAAGTTCACTAGAGAGAAGTTGTATGGAACTCTATCAACGTTTGAGATAAGGAAATTTGGAAGAGACATGCCTAAGATTGAGTCTGCATTTAAATTATCTGAGGATGATCTCAAAGATGTAAGTATAAAGATATGTTAACTCTTAAATGTTTTAGATGTGGAAAGATTGGTCATATTGCTACTAGGTGTCTGGAAAAGAATTCAAGACAAAAATCTAGAGAACATAGAGGAAAATTAAATAAGAGAGCCTATTATGTCAAAGATGATGTTGTTTCAAATGATGAATTAGATTATGAAGATGGTGATTGCTTATTTTTGGTAGAAAGAGATGTTCCTAAAAACTGATATCCCTAGGACTGTTGCTACTACCTTACATGCTAGAAGAGATAGAAATGAATGGTTGATTGATAGTGGATGTTCAAATCAGATGACTAGTGACAAGAGTAAGTTTGTGAAACTTAATAAGTATGATGGTGGTACTGTTAGGTTCAGAGAATGATTAGACATCATAAATTGTGGGAATTGGTTCTATTTCTTTTGATGGAAAGAATAATACTCACAATGTTTATTCTATGAAGGGTTTGCATCATAATTTTCTAAGTGTTGGACATAGGCAAAAATGGTTACAATGTTGTCTTTCAAGATGATGGTTGTGAGATCCAGAAAGGATCCGAAATTGTTAGTGTAGTAGGAAAAAGGATTGGTGGAAACATATATCTACTAGAAGGAGCTACAAAGCATTGCTTGTTATCTCAGATCAATGATAGTTGGCTTTGGCACTAGAGAATGTGTCATATCAATTTTGACAACCTGGTGAAGATTATCTCATCAAGGGCAGTAAGAGATTTACTAAGCTAGTTACCAAACAAGATAAGAACATGTGCAAATTAATGTCAAGTTGGAAAAAAGACAAGAGAAACCTATAGAGGAAAGGATCATTCATCCACCAGATTGTTGGATTTAGTGCATATAGATCTATGTGGTTCGACTAAAACAAGAAGCATACAAGGTGAGAGGTGATTACTCTAGAATTTCATGGGTTGCATTTTTGAGAGAAAAGTCAAAAGCTTTAGAGAAATTCAAAATATTCAAGGCTGAAGTTGAAAATGAAGTTGATAGAAAAATTAAGTGTTTGAGGCCTGACAAAGGAGGAGAATTTACTTATGATGAGTTTAAATTTTTTTGTGAGAAACATGGTATTACAAGATAGCTATCTGCCCCAAGAACACCTCAACGGAATGGTGTAGTAGAAAGGATGAATGGGAAAATTCAGGAATCAACTAAAACAATGATCAAAAGAGCATAACTCTCAAAAATGTATTGGAGAGAAGAAATTCATACTGTGGTCTACACTCTTAACAAAATTCTATATCAGAAAAGACATGGGAAGACATCCTATGAGCTGTGGCATGGTAGAACTCCGACAATGAAATATTTCAAGGTATTTGGAAGCAAATGCTACATTCAGATAGATGATAATCTTGGAAAGTCTGACAATAGAGTTGATGAAGGCTTATTTCTAGAATATTCTACAAGGAGCAAGGCATATCGATGTTACAACAAAAGGCTAAACAAGATTGTTGAAAGTGCAAATGTGAAGATTGATGAAAATACTTCTAAAGCGTGACAAATTGGTAGGATATGAGTTCAATGAATTGGATGGAAGAAAAAGATAAGAGAAGATTAGAGAAGGAGAAGGAGAAAAGGAAGCTCAGGAAGCTTCGATATCAACATCTAAGACCCCAAGATATGTTCAGAAAAATCACTCAGTGGATCAGATTATTTGAGACAAGAACAAAGGAATCATCACAAGAAGCAAAGAAGCTCAAGAACAAGTTTTGTTATGCTTACTTTCAGAGACTAAACCAAAAAAAATAGAAGAAGCTTTCAATAATCAAAATTAGATGAAGGCAATGAAAGAAGAACTAGATTAGATTGAGAAGGATCAAACATGGGCATTAGTTGAGACACCGAAAAACAAGAATGCGATTAGAACTAAGTGGGTATTTCGAAAAAAGCTAGATGCAAATGGAAAGGTTGTGAGAAATAAAGAAAGGTTGGTTTGCAAAGGTTATACTCAGATTGAAGGCATTGATTTTGATGAGACATATGCCCCAATTTCTTAAAGGAAGCAATCAGGTAAAAAAAATTGGATTTTACAACTTTCAAGGATTTCAAGGTTTATCAAATGGATGTGAAATCAATATTCTTGAATGGAGAATTGAAAGAAGTCTATATTGAACAACCAAAAGGATTCAAGATGAAAGATGATCCAAACATTGTTTGTAGATTGAAGAAGGTCTTGTATGGACAGAAACAAGCTCCTAGAGCTTGGTATGGAAGGATAGATAAGTACTTGACTGATCAAGATTTTTAGAAGGGTTTGGCTAACAACAATTTATATTTCAAAACTGATTTAGGTAAAATCCTAATTGTTGTAGTGTATGTTAATGATATAATCTTTGGATCCAATGAAGGAATGTGTAGAAGATTTGCTAATGAGAGGCAAAAGGAATTTGAGATGTCCATGAATGGTGAGTTAAATTTCTTCCTTGATTTGCAAGTTAATTAGAATGATAAAGGAATTTTCATTTCTCAGTCTAAATAAATTAAGGAATTGTTGAAGAAGTTTGGGTTAGAGAACTCCATACTAGTGTGTACACCTATGACCACCGAATGCAAGTTAAAAAAAGATGACAAGTTCCCTAAAGCAGTTGCAAGTCAATACAAATCAATGATTGGAGGATTATTATATTGACTGTTACCAGGCCAGATATCATGTATGTATTTTGTTCGGTAGCTAGATTTTAGCAAGAACTGAATGAGTCTCATGTTGTGGAAATGAAAATAATCTTCAGATATCCAAAAGGAGCAAATTAATTTGGTTTATGGTACCCTAGAAGTTCTGATTTTACTCTAACAACTTATACTGATACGGATTGGGCCAAAAGTGTTGATGACAGGAAAAGTACAAGTGGTGGAGAATTATTTCTAGGCTCCCAGTTAGTGGCTTGGCCAAGTAAGAAGCAAGATTATATCTCTTTATCTATAGTTGAAGTAGAATACATTGCAACATCTTCATGTTGCACATAGACTTTATGGATTAAGTAGACTTTGAAGTATATTGGTGTAACATCCAGTGAACCTATCTCTATTATGTGTGATAACACTAGTGCAATAAGCATCTCTAAAAATCCAGTACAACATTCTAGAAAAAAAACATATATCCATTATGTATCACTTCTTGAGGGAAAAGGTGTTGGATAATGAGGTAAAGATTGAGTATGTACCTACAAAAGAGTAGATTGCAAATATCTTCACGAAGGTATTATGCAAGGATACTTTTGAGTATCTTTGACAAAATTTAGGGGTATTACGCCTTTTCCAATTTGAACTAATGTGCATTTGAAGGTGCATTGGTCCAGTGAGAAGATTGCATATTTTTATCTGGACGGATGCTTGGATGCTTCCTCTTAGGGGGAGCAGGAGTGAGTTTCTCAGGTGGAGTTATAACTATCTTTGTCGTTACAGTCAAAGGGGGAGAGATATTGAGAGTTTTAGATGTCTACTTTGATGTCCAGAGATTGTTTTGTGTTTGTTGTTGATGGATGTTTCCATCAATCACAAAGGAGGAGATTGTTGTAGATATGGTTGTTATGGATAAGATTATGTTGTTAAGTGGTTGTCATGGTTGTCATTGATGTCAACATATTGGTTGGCATTGATGTATATGTTGTTTTTGATAATGGTGATCCAAAATGTGTGTTCTCGAAACCTGTGGTGCTCTGGAAGATGTGTTGGTGATCTGGATATTTTAAGTTGTTGGATATGGTGTTGATAATTGGTATTAGCGTGTATCTTTGTCCTACTCTTATTCTTGTTTCTTTATGCAATGGTGATTGGAACCTGATTAAGATCAAAATTTGAGGATGTGTAGTGGCTTGTGGTGTAGCATGTGTATCATGATTTTTAGGTTTGGAATATGTAATGAGTGTAGCATGTTGATTGATGTGGTGTGGTCTACTACTTGTTCCTTTCCACCACAAGAATTTTTAGTATTGACCTATTTTAGATCTCTGTCTTGGCTGACTTGGAATATTATTCTTCCCAGAAGATAGTATATATATGAGGATGATCTGATTGTGTTAGATATAGTAAAAGTGTGACATGGTTTTGGAGATATCCGAGACTAGAAAGGAAAGATCTAACTATTGGTGATATGTGTGAGTGTTTTGGTATTGAGGGACTAGAAGCAGACTTGTTTGCAGATTGTGTTGAACACAAGATGCCATTGAGAGGGGGGGGGGGGGGTGAATCAGTGATTTCCAAATTTAACCCTTTTCTATCCTATGTGTGTATATCGGTTAACAGATCTAACATAAAGCATACATATTGGTTAGATGGAAAGATAACACAAATACAAACACACATAAATAGGGAGATCTCATACCACCTAATGTACGAGGAAAACCCAATATGGGAAAAACCTCGGTGAGAAATGCTGCTAGAGATTACTGCTCCAATCTAGCCTCACAATCAAAACCTCAGTTACAACATTTAGGGCACCAACCCAAGGAGTATCACTCCTGCTTTAGGGCACCAATCCAAGGATCACCAACCCATGATTCTAGGGCACCAACCCAAGGAGCACCAACCCTTGCACCAAGCTCCAGCTCAGTGATTACAAGATCATATTATATACAAAAGTAATCTCCTTGTTATAAAAGAACTTTGTAACTCTTATCCAAGTCTCTTCACCAGTTCTTCTCTCTCCAATTCTCTGTCGGTTCTATGCTCACCTTCTCACTGCTGCAACCTTGTCTCCTACTGCAACTCACTCTCTACTACAACCATATCGGTTCAACCTCTTCTTCTTCTCTACTAGTTCTACACTTTGCTAGTTCTATTTTCTCTTTGTCACACTACTGCTAGCCACCATGGTCTTCTCCACACAGTCAGATGTCTACTATCTGATTACTGTCAGTTCTCAATTTACCAGTTCTTCATTGCAATCTTCTCTACAAACTTTTGTGGCTCTTCTCTGCCGGTTCAGTCACCACTGGTGTACTCCTCTATCAGACTTAATGGTAGACTATCGATTGCCTCACTCTTGCCGGTTGAACTCTTCAAATCGGTTCTCTCTCACACACTCAGTCTCTTCTTTGATTGTCATTGAGCACTTGACTAATCAAATCTCTTCACTAGCATCACTCTCTTATGCAATAACATTATTTACATCTTTGGTTTGCATTCTTATATCTAGTCTTTCCCACCTAATTGTGAGTTTGAACTTTGGCGTGCTAGGGTTTTCACCATTTACTGAATCTGCATCAAATCCCTTCTCTGATCATCATGACATACCATATCCAATCAGATCTCATGTCCTTGATAGATGATTTGTATCCCATCAATGAGCATCGCTATTTTGTTTACCTTGTGATTCACGTCTTCTATATTTAACCTTTTGTAGCATGATTTTTGGCTTTGTATTTTGTCGGTCATGTGCATGATATAGTTTCCTTCATCCACTTCAATCTGCTAGATTAGTCTATCCTAAATCTCTGATGTTTTCTTGATGTCGAGATGCAATCTTCTGCCACCATTCCTTGATATTTGCAGTCACCATTAAATGTTGGACCAACCGCCAACAACCTCACCAACACACCACACTGACTTGTGTATGCATTCCACTTCACCTTCACATGGCACCTTTTTGGGCATCCACCTTGGCTAGGTCTTCTATGTCGGTCCAGACAAGATCACCGACCAACCACACAACTGAGTTCATCTACCGGTTCACAAACCTTGTTGGTTATATCCTAACCGGTTTGTCTTCAACCTTGCACTTTACTTCTCTTTCGTTGGAACCCCTAAACCAGTCAGCACACTTACCAACCTACCTCATGCACATCTTCAATAGATGGGAGCCTTTCACTTCTACACCTTGTCAGCTTTATAGGTGGACATACTTACTAGCAACCACCTTGATGACACCATGTCATCAATCTTCAACAAACTCCATCTTCAATCCGGTTGCATTCTCTGTCTGCAACTTATCTACCTTGCCTTCTTCATCATTTGACCGGTTCTCCTATCAACTGGTTTGTCAAAGTGACAAACATATCCTTCCTTCTCTATACCAACAACTAATCATGTCTACCCGGTTGATCTGGTGCATATCTTTGATCTCATGCACCTAAGGCAACTTAGTGTTTCACTGGTTGATCTGGTGTGAGCCTTCAATCACCTGTCTTTAATTCTTTTGTCTTATCTCAGAGAGATATGCTACATTCCATGCATATTGGGAGATAAGTCAATATTATCACTTACCGGTGGGAGAGGATCATTGTCATCTCATTCTGCTTTTGGCATTGCACTAACATGCCTTAGCTTACATTGATCATATACATCTTCAATCTGACACACATGATTTGATTGGGCACACTCACTGTTAGACTTCTCTTAATCTGGTGGGAGTCCTACAGATTGACATCCAACAACATATTGGTGGCCTACACATACTTCACCTCTAGTGTTGATGTAATTTCTGTAGCATTCTGTCTCTTCATCACAATAAACATCCCAACATCTTGCTCTCTTTCAGACATCTTTCTCTCTTACAAATGTCATCATTGTTCCTCTTCATCAATTCTGATGCCATGTTTTCATACCGGATTCATACATTACCTGTTTGTATCACTATTCCTTCTTCAACCATCAACATGTCACTTCACTAGTGGTCACTTTATCCATACTAGTTGACATCAATGACTCCATATCAACTATTCTCCCATACCATTTGTCCTACTATATCGATACCAAGCTATATTGGTTGACATCAATGACAATACAATGCCAACAGATTGTGTTGTAGATTGTGTTTCAGTGGTGGATTCTTTCTTTCTTTCTCTCTTTCTTTGACAGTGAGCCTTTTTCTGGGTAGTGAGCCCACCTATAGTGAGCATTCTTGCAGTGAACCACCCTTTGTAAAAATTACCTTAACTAGTGTTTTTATTGAGATCCAACATTCTTCATGGTTTTTCCATTCTTGGGTTTTCCACATCATATCTAGTGTCCATTGTGTGATTGGTTGTATTTTTCTTTTTTCATGTTATTTCCAAGTTAATTAATTCTATTAGTTTGTATCCAAGTGAAAAGAATAAAAGTAATTGTTTTAAGTAATCAACTGATTCACCCCCCCCCCCCCGCTCTCAGTTGCCCAGATATTCAACAACCTCCTTATTTGAAGAGAATAAATGATGTTATTTATTGTTGGATTAATGTGTTGTACACTCTGCATAATAGTTTTAATGTTTTATTATTATACTATGTGTGTCACACCTAGGGGAACCTAGATATCCATGCATCATGTAGTGATTCTATTTGGATTGTTCTAGGGGCCACTCGATGAGATTTATTGTAACATTATAATATTATATTGTAATTTATAATATTGAGTCTATATATTTAATAAAGTAAAAATTTAGTACCCAATATTAAATGAGGGGTCAATAGTATTGTGTTCACATGGTTTTATGGCGCATGGTTTTACTTTACCACTTGTTGTATTGTGTGTGAGATCGAGTCTATAAAAGAAAGCACATGTTTAGTTGTTAAGTTTGGCAGATCATTTGGGTTGTCATTATATTGAGTCCTTTGGAGGATTGCATTTTTGAAGCATGACATGGGATGTATGGGTTCATGCTTAGACACATGAGATGCATTGGACTTAAGAGTATTTATTGTAACTCTGTAAGTACTTTGTTAATCCTATGCAGATCTAGTCAATATTGAGAGGGGGGTGAATCGGTATTAAGACCAATTCAAACTTTAACTCACAATCAAACTTATATCAACTTATCTCAGATCTGCAACTACTTAACAAATATCTTAACTTTTGTAATCAGATCTAATAACCTCTTTATCAGATTTGCTTAACACATTAATCAAATAATTTACCAATACTTTCACCACCAAATTAATCATATAAACTTGATCAATTACCAACTCATTAACCTTATCAATAAGATCAAATACTTTCTCAAACAACTTTTATCCATACCGGTAACCTATGATAAACTTCTGATAAAACATCATAACCAATGTCTCAGAAATAATGCATGAAATGAAATATAAATAAGAACATCACATGAAAAACATTCCATACATGAACACCATAAGTTTTTGATGTGGAAACCCAAATAGGGAAAAAACCACGATGGGAGTTGGCACCCACAAATATTTGTACTCTTTTGAAGTACGCCCTGCTAGGAGCTTACCCTTGTTAGAAGCTTACAATATACCCAGTTAAGAGAAAGACCCTATTAGGAGTCACCCGGTTAGGGGATTTGCCTTGCAACTCGATTAGGAGCTTGATGATCTGTTAAGATCAACCTCGTGAGAGGATTTAACACTCTTTTGAGAGATTCCCTATTAGGGGACTAAAATGTTTAAGGCCTATTAGAACCTATCCGGTCAAGGGATTTAACCTGCTGCAACTATTAGGAAACAACAATAAGAAAATGATATGTTTTCTTGTGCTTCTCTCCTTGCTTGATTAGATCTAGTTAGAATCAACACTCTGCAAATCACAGGTAGATTTCATACTTCACTTGGATGGCTTAACACATTCTCTAAGACCACCGACACAATAAACATCAACTGTGTCAACCTAAATAGCCATCTCAACTAGGTCGGCCACACAACCTAATTACATCATGAATTTACAATAAGATCAAAAAATATCATCGTAGATCACTATCTAGATCATTACAACAAATTACAATGCAATATCAATTGTTGATTGATCATAACTCATCACGGAGATCTGATATGTATCCTCAAAACACTCTCCAAAGCATTTTGTTGATTCCCAGGAAAATCTTCTTTAAATCATGCTAAAACAACTATTAAATCTTTCACACAGGTTGTGTCATGTTGCCAACTTTAAGTAGACTCATTGTCGATCATCGTCATAACATAAATCATTATCGGTTTGATGATTTCTTCACCAGTCCTTAAACCCTACTAAAACCTTAGCAAAACTTCATCAAAAATTTCAAACACGCCTTCTGATAATCATCACAAGTTCTGGTTTTGGTCATATACACCTTTCCATGATACAAGTTCACTATCCAAAGCACAAATCACCAATCATCGCCAATCAACCGATCCAATCAAAACAATTCAGCTTTACGGTTAAAGTCCTATTTCACAAACTTTAGCTCACTGCCGGTAAACCCTATCTTCCAGTAAACCAAATCACTTAGATGATAAAAAAAAACATCAGGAACATTAGTTTATAGCAATGACAACACAAGTAAATGATCATGTCATCTATTCATAGAATCTCAATCTCTTCATCACAAATAGACTTCTATCCTTTACCGGTGCAGTCATCCAACTTCAACTGCATGACTTGATCTACATCAGTTATGCCAAATACCAACATACTTTTTATTTCTTTTTCAATTATTAATATGATGGAGTATGGATGCTTTTGGAGGTTGGGTTTTTCCCTCATGAGGGTTTTCTATGGGTATATGTTGTGTTATCTTGTGGCTTGTCTAATTGATCTGTGCATAATGGTGATTTTGTAAGCTTGTATGCAAAATTTTCTCATATGAATTATGTAGGAAATACATGAAATATAATTGGGTATTACTGTATTATTTCCTAATAGGTGGTATCAGATCTTACTTGGTTCAATTTTGATTTATAATGCTAACTTGAGTGGAAAAGGTACAAAGTTGAAGCCATGACTATGCATGAAAGATTTGAAACATTACAAGGTATGGAACACACTTGTAGGTTATTTTTATTACAGACCTAAGGGTTTTGGGTTTTCTATTATAATAGGTTGTTCACAAATTTGGGATTTGAATTTTTTTGTGTCAAATGGGCTTTTCGGATATACATTCAAATGAGGGTTTTTTGGAGGAGTTTGTAGAAATGATCCCCTAGGTGAAAACATACCTCACCATTGGAACTAAGTTGGTCGTGTGATGAATTTTGATATTAAATTTTCCCTACTTTGGCCAAATTTGAAAAAATGCATTTTTTTTATAGTTTGACAACCATATGACGATCAAATTTCATCTGTAGAAAAAGGGGCAATTTAAAATAAAACATATTTCTTGCCTTAGATTTTTTTATTATAATTGTTATTTAAAAAGAAAAAAGAAAAATTTGACTAATGTGAGGTTGATTTGAAAAAGGAAAAAAGAAATTAAAAGAAATTATGTTTTACATGGGGGGGGCAACATGACCCCACACCCCCCCATGAGTACCACAATACTATGGATATCTCGCAGTATTGCAGAGTACTTTGTAGGTTGTGGGTACCACCCACAGGTCTCACACAAGATAATAAAAACTAGCCCCACAAAAAAAAACCACCACATGAAAAAATTATAAACTGTCGAAAAAAATTTATTAAATAAAGTTTGATTTTATTAAATGTTGCATTATTATTAAATTATTTTGGCATTTGTTAATACAATTTGAAAATATTTTAAATCTGCATCATTTTTAAAATAAAAAAATTAAACTACATTTTATTTGGGTTTGGGTCCAAAGTATTGGAAAGAGACACTCCATTGTTGTTCAAATGTTGTCATTTATGGCAACTTGATTCAGATATTCAATCCATAGTTCATGATTCATTCATATCGGTAGATTGATTGAGGTTCGGTGAGAAGAATAGAGCATCCAACAAAGTGTATAGTATTTGGTTGGCGGTTCAGTTGTGTTGATTATTCAATGTTGTGGATCTCAAAGAAGCATTTTGGATGTGTAAATTACCTTATTCTTGGTTTGTGGCCTCTGGTGTTGAGAATTGAGTGAGTTGGAAGATCTGGTAATCAGTTTTTCTAGTAGAATAGTGTTCATTGGCAGTAATGTGTGAAGACTCATTGTGTGGATCTTGTGGATAGATTTTGGCTGTTTTTTGCGTGTTCGAGGTTAGTTATCATCTGACATTTGGGAAGTATGTGGACAACTTGTTTTGGTCCACATGGTTGTTTTAGATCGGATTGAGTCAGCTTAGGTAACACATTTCATGTTGCATGTTATGCATTTTTGGGCTGACATGATGAAGACCTAAATTGATGTTGCAGATATATTAGACTGATTGATTTGATCATTTTTTATATGGGTAGATATGTGTAAAGTGTGTATGAGTGATTGTGTGCACTTTCAAGTGCAAAATTGAAGGATTTCTACTCCAAAATACAACAGAATATCATAATAGAGCAGTGTTGTACAATAGAGTATTTTGTGCTTAACCAAAACTATTTCTGACATTTGTAGATCTTGTTTATTAGTTCAGACATTCCAATTATTATATGTAATCATTTTGTAAGGCAGTGAACCTTCTGGGGTTGTAGCCTTCATTGTAATTTGAGCAGTGAGCTCTAGGCAGTGTGCCTGAATGCATGTGCATTCCTCTCATGTAATATTATTATAATTCTAACAAGGTATATTAATATTGTGGGTCTCAATCCCAATGTGCTTATTTTTTAACCAGGTTTCCATGTAAAAATCCTAGTGTTATGGTGTTATTGTTGTTTTCTTTGTGTTTATGCACTTTAGTTTTATTCATTGCATCAAGTTGTTTAAAGGATAGATTAAGAATGTTAAAAATTGCAGAACACTGATTCACCCCCCCTCTTAGTGTTCTTTGATTCCAACAATTGGTAATAGAGCCTACTTCCTTAGAAGAAGCCTAATAGCTTGAGGAGGATATGAGAAAGTGAGTCAATGGATTCTGGTAGTCTAAAGAAACAACTTGTTGTAGCACTTGAAGATCTTGATCAAGCCCAAGCTGAGGTTCGACAAGTGAAAGTAAACCTCAAAGATGTTGAGAACTTCATTGAAACATTGAAGGATCAGTTTAACAAGTCAAGGGAGAAGAGAAAGGAGCTTGTTGATTAGATTAATTAGAAAGAAAGTCTAAGCATTGATGAAGAAGCCTTGAAGGAAAAGACAGAAGAATGTGACATACTTGCTAGAGGTAATACAATCCAGAAGAATGAGATGGAAGCCATTGTGATGAGATTGACAAAAAAGATTGAAGAAAGAAAGAAGAATGAGGAGAAGCTTGTTCAATCCCTGAAAGAAAAATCTAAAGAATGTTGCAAACTTGAGAGTGAGAATGGAAAACTAAAGTTTTACCTGCAAGCTTCCAGGCAACATAAGGAAGATCATTCTTATTAGATATGATCTTGATGTTGCAAATGAGTATAAGGAGAAGTTTCAGGTCAGCTCAGCCAAGCTAGATGAGATGCTTGCAAGCCAGAAGAATCCTAATGATACTCAAGGTCTTGGATTTGAGAAAGGTGAAAGCTCCAAATCAGCACAATAGAATAACAACTAAAGAAAGCCTCCAGTAAGACAACCTAGTGCTCATAAATTCAATGGTAACCATTTTGTTTGTAATAAATTTGGCCATATGGCTAGTCAGTGCAGAAACGAGATGATCAATAACAGTCCATCTTTTACCGGACAATGGTTCAAATGCAATAAGTATGGTCATAAGGTAAATGAATGCAAAAGTGTGATGAACAACCTTCAAAATAGGAGAAATGTCAGATGTTATGCATGTACTAGATTTGGACATGTTGCTAATCAATGCAAATCAAAAGGAAATTAGATGAACTTCCGGCCTAGACAAGGAAATGTTGTTTATTATGCTTGCAACAAATCTGGTCACATTGCAAAGTATTGTAGAAGTAGAAATGTGAATAGGAGAGGTCTGAAAGACAAGAACAAGAATGTGAAGCCAAATGAGAAGGGTAAAGAAAAACTTGAGGAGATCAGAGATCAAATGAAGAAGACTTGGCTTAAGAAGAGTGATTTTGAGGCAGGAAGTGGGTCCACACCTGATTCTGGTGTTGGAACATCATCCGGTAACTATGCAAAGGCATCCAACCTTAGGGGGAAGTTTTCATGAAAAGTTAACAAAACCCATATTGGAGATCTATTACTGATTCTGGAAGGTTGCAAATGTTTTATTTGATGATCATTGACTCAATGGAAGATTTTTTGAAAGATCTTGACCAGACCTAATGATCCACAAATGATCTTTTGAGTGAACTCTCTGTATGTAGGGTATTCAAAAGAGCTAGGGTTAAGAGCATTTATTATACCTAAAATTTAGGTATGTGAAGGATAAAAAGAAAATTGACCTTTCATTTCTCTCTTTTCATTCGAAGCGAGATAGTAGAAGAGCATAATTAAGCAAAATTTCCAAAGATTCGGACCGAGAAGAAGATTTGTCTTTTCAATCTTGCATCCAATTGAAAGGTATTTATCGGTTAACACTTTTTCAGTTTGAAGCTTAAAATTTAAGATATGGCATCTTTTGGTATTACAACCCCATTGGTAGTAGATGCAACTGATAGTGCAAGGCCTAATTTAAAGAAGCATCCATATAAGTCAATGGAAGATGACCCAAGTGACACATTTTCATCAGTCCCTTATGGAGTATTGCATGTGGAACATATTAGGGCTTACATCCACTGTAAGATTGAGGAGCTCGGGAGTTCTCAAATCATGAAACTATACACTCAGCACATGATTGATGGAATGGGAAGCCTGAAACCTAAATTTAAGTCGATAGAAGAGAAGGGTGTCGCACAGTTCATAAAATTAATGGTGTTTGATGAACCTAAGTGGGCCTGATACAATTTGAGAAGAATCCATGATTAATTCATGTGGCTTGATAAACCCCACAAGATTACCAAGGCTGCAATTTGGGCGATAACATTTTTTATCTCAATTGGTGAGGTGCCTGCCTTGAGGAATGTGAAGAACCAAACAGTAATAGATGCAACTGGTTCTTAATTTGACAAGAGGTCAATGACAATCAGTGATATTGTTGAATATGATGTCAAATTTGCATCAATGGTTATGATATACAAGATATATCACTCTAGCTAGGATAATTTAGTATCCGGTACGACTATCTATGAAGCCTATCAGATATTGAAGGAAGATAAGAATTATGATTTGTGTGAAGTTCTTCAGAGTGAGCTATTGAGGAATTTAAAGAAAATGAAGCAGGATAAGAAGCATGTGTTTAAATTTGAAACTTTGATCCTATGTCTCTACTTCTACTTTATGAATAAGATTCCAGGAGTTAGAAAAGTTCAGTGGGCCTCTGACAGGCCTGTGGCAGTACAAATAAATTATACTCTTCATGGCCTTGGAGATTCTACAGTTCAGAATGGGATTCTATGGGGATACTTCAAGACTTTGTAGAGCATGATGCAGAGCAGAGAGAGAATTCCTAAGGAGATAGTAGAAAAATATGAGGACACTATCTACTTTATGGTTGATACTGACCAATGTCTTATGGAAGCTATGGAGCCAAGAACATCATGGATCATGCCCATGGGATACGAAGTGGAAGGACATGTTCTTGATGCATATGCTCAACACTTATTGAGAAAACCAGTAGATAAGTCTAAAGAGAGGTTTGGAACTTACAATGAGAAGAGATTAGACTTACACTGTAAGCTCAAGAAGCCTGGGATTCAAAAGAAGATTAAGAAGGAGGTAGAGAAGCTAGCAGAAAGCATGGGGATTACCAAAAAGGTGGTCCAGAGAGCTAGAGAGGAGAATATTCTAAAAGAAGAAGACATGGTCAAGCCAAATAAAGCTAAAATGAAAGCCCCTGCCCCTAAGCTGAAGCAACCAAAGAGCTCTTCACCCTCCTCCAGTGCTCAGAAACCTGTTAGTTCACCTAAGCCTCAAACCAAACCATCCAATGAAGGAAAAAGGAAGAGAGAACAAGATAGGGTATCCATTGTTGTTGATGAAGAAGAGATAAAGTCATATGAAGCAATCAAGAAGGTTAAAGCCCAAGCTGCTAAGGCCACCAAGATCTCAAAGGAAAAACCATCTGTGGACCTAAATCTGGTAAGAAATCAAAATCTGAACTTGATGAGGCGTTAAACAAAGGAAAACTTGAAGTCAAGCCTCCCATGTCTTTGAATGAGATTGTTAATGAGGTTGTTAAGAACATGATTTTAAAGCCACTATCTGAGTGGTATGATAATTTTGATGAATCCGGGAAAAGAACATTAGAAGAAGAACTGTAGAATACCTAAATGTATGTAGTAAGGCTCTAATTGAATTAATGATAGTGATAATATGATGAATCAATAAGGATCCAGTCAAATACTGAGAGGGCGGGGGTGAATTAGTAGATAGAAAACAAACTAAAATTTTACCAAACTTAATCCCAACTCATAAACCAATCACTGAACTAACCGGTTTAGACATTGTACCAAAATTGCAATTGCACTGTCAAACTTTACTGGTAGACCAAAACACTAAAGATACAATGTAACAAATCTGAAACTAACATACCATTTAGCCAAAACATTAAAACACTTGACTAACATCAGTAATAGCTCATTTCACATCACTTTTGGTCATCTAAACATATCTAAGTGGCTTTACCAATTAATCATATCAACCATATCAAAACATTGCCATAAAATCATTCACCACTTGACACAGTGATTTTTCATGTGGAAACCCAAATGGGAAAAACCACGGCGGGGATGTATACGCACAAGTATTTTGAACTCTTCTAAAGTTCGCCCTGTTAGAAGCCAAGCCTTGTTAGAAGCTTATACAATAATGTCCTGTTAAGAACAGATCCGGTTAGGGACCACCCGGTTAAGGGATTGACTATAATACCCTACTAAAGGCAATACCCTGTGTAATGTCCCTTACTAGGACTAGGCACATTGTAGCCATAATTAATCTATTTCAATATACTCATGACTTAAACTACATTGACTAGGAGACAAAACCATCTTAACCTGAATTCAATCAATGATAACATAATCTTCTTCCTGATATTGAATTGATAATTCAATCAGATTTATAATCTCACATTTACTAGTTCATTCAAATCACTGTTTCTATATATATATATATATTACGCTATATGTTTTTTTTTTTCAAAGTAGTTCTTTATGAAATATTATTTGATTAATCAACCCTTTAATATAGAATAGATTCTATAGTATGAATTACTAACACTGCCCATTTCCTAAAACACTAATCATTGTCCCACTTAGTAACTGTAGTGGCAGACAGATCTGACAATGTGTCAGATCTGGTTTGCCATAATATGTGAAATTAAGTATGAATAACTTTATATTAATATTACTATTAAACATATTGTAGTTTCTGTTATTATTATTATGAATTATATTCTTCATACAAACTTTATCAAGCTACAATTAACACATCCCCATGCATACTAGCAAAAGCAAAGATGTTAGATTTTCAGATTTGTTACATTAACTCTATTGGTGTTTTACTAGTTTATACCTTACATCTTACTTGTGGGTCATTTATTTTTATAATTACAATGACAGCATAGAGAACTTACGATACTGAATATTTCATTGTCGATTCACCTGGACGTTATTGTATTTAACCATTAATGTATCGTAGATTATTAACATGTTTATTATCAGTATGTTGACTGGTTTATACCCGTGACACACTATGGCTGTATGATTCGATTTCTCTTTCTTATACAATAATTATCTTGTACCTTTGGCAGTAGAGACATACCTGGGGTTGTTCATTGATTATTAATTCTACTGTGCCTTTTATCATCATTGCTTATTAATCAGATTACATTAATTGTATTCCCATAATATTATCATTTAAAGGTAGTTTTTTATCAAACCATAGTTACTTTATTCTTATATCTGCTATGTGTCGATAATACCAAATAGTACCAAATACCAATTCATTAAAGATTATTTTGTGCTATTTTGTGATTCTCTGATTATTATTATATACATGTCACTGAAATCTGTATGTTCACTGTATATCTATTAACAGTAATATCCTTGATTAATCTACCTATGATCTATGTCTAACAGTTTATCGTACCAAATTGTACAGACTCTAGTATATTATATTCATTTTATTTTAATATCACAAATGCCTTTCCATACCAGTCTTATGGCAGAAGTACTTACCTGGAACGATTCCTTCCTTTTTTACCACTTGTCTGGAAGCTATTTCCATAAATTCCTTCTCCGTAGGTCAGTATAATATATCCTCATCGGTTTGAACGGGTATGTCTTCTGCCACGACCACTATCCTTGTAAGGGTGGTGACTCATGCCATAATATGACTGCTCATTGTTAGGGATCACCACTTATTAATAATTAACAAATTTTGTTATAAGTTCTTTCCTCCTAAAACCATTCGTCTCTAACATTGCTCTAAATAGATATTAATATGTAATATCATTATTTATACAATGTTTATTATAATAATATGAATTTATTCTATTTGAATATTTCAAGAAGATTATTATTAATAAATATTAATTAATAATAATATTTAATAAATAAATAAGTATTTAATAGCTTCAAATAATTATTTGTTATTAGATATTATATTAATTAATAATAATAATTGCTTCAACTATGTTATATATAATGATTAAGGAGGGAACATGACAGTCCGCCCTTCCTGAATTTGCTTGTCCTCAAGCAAATGTTTATTTTAATTTCCTCAACTAAGTCATCTACCAACATGAGTTAAACAACACAAAGTGTATACATGGGAAACACGAAGCATACACATGGAAGGCACAATTCATACACATGGAAAACACGAAGCATACATATATGCAAACACGGAGTATACATGTGAATACACACATTGTGAAATTTCTTTCTTGTTATGAGTAGAAACACAAATCAACACTAGCTTGATGCAAAAACATAAACACTCCATCTAGTTTGTGATCTCAGGTAGAGTATTTAAGAATTGCAAATGGAGTGAAAATAATGAGTCTGATTAGCCATATCGACAAAGAGGATAGATAGCACAATGTTTGGATACTTGCCTCAAGCATTAATTAAATGGACTATGCTTAACTCCCTATTCGCCATTAATGAAAGAGAAAATATTTAGACACAACGAGACGCCCGTAGTGCTTATTAGGCCCAAGAGCGGTACACTCTCCCTTGGCCCAACTGATGGCAGACTTTTAGTCATCCACAGCGGGTTGCCTACCTGACAGAGGCCTAGTTTCTGCTAACCTTATTGCTCTATCTCTCTCCCACACTAGTGGTGAATGTGAAGTATACATCTATTATTAGTAAATTTCTTTAAGATTATATTGTTATCAATGAGATAATTCCATACTCATTCCCTAGTGAGACCAAGGAGAAGTGGGTGCAATAGGATGCCCGTAGTGCTTATCAGGCCCAAGAGCGGTACACTCCCCCTTCGCCCAACTTATGGCAGATTTTCGGTCATCCACAGTGGGTTGCCTACTTGACAGAGGCCTAGTTCCTGCTATCCCATGACCCTATTCCCTTGTATCTTACTAGGTTTGGGTATGCAACTTATCCATTCATCATTACTTAATAATTAATCCATGGTTTCTTTATGGGACTAATCCTTGTGATCTTAAAATCAAATTAATAATGCAATTCAATACTGACTTGTAATTTCAATAAATATTTGTGTATGCATTAGCCTTCTCCGTATTCACTTGCTCAGTGAGATCAAAAGGATTTAGATGCAATGAGATGACCATAGCACTTATCAGGCCCAAGAGTGGTTTACTCCCCCTTGTCCTCACTAATGGTAGACCTACAGTCATCATACCGGGTGATGTACCTGACAGAGGCCTAACATCTGCTGACCTCATTGCTCTACCCCATTTCCTCACTAATGGTCCATATGGAATTTATGATTAATTTATTCTCAATTTAAATGACAACTTATTTGTTATTATATATATATATATATATATATATATATATATATATATATATATATATATATATATATATATATATATATATATATATATATAGTATTTTAAATGCCACATGGATATGCCTAGTTATCCACTATTCTAATTTGAATTACTCTGAAGTCATACCCATTCAATACCTATTTGGCTGATAATAATATATTTTAAATTCATCTTACGAGATGGAACCCTCATTGCTTATCGGTCATGGTATTTGCCTCTGTTTATTGACTAGAGTAATTCGTTGATTCAATCTTACCCTACAGGATGGCAAGATCATAGCTCTGATACCATTTGTAATGTCCCTTACTAGGACTAGGCACATTGTAACCATAATTAATCTATTTCAATATACTCATGACTTAAACTACATTGACTAGGAGACAAAACCATCTTAACCTGAATTTAATCAGTGATAACATAATCTTCTTTCTGATATTGAATTGATAATTCAATCAGATTTATAATCTCACATTTACTAGTTCATTCAAATCACTGTTTCTATATATATATATATATATATATATATATATATATATATATATATATATATATATATATATATATATATATATATATATATATATATATATATATATATATATATATATATATATAAGTTTAAACAATATTACGCTATATGTTTTTTTTTTCAAAGTAGTTCTTTATGAAATATTATTTGATTAATCAACCCTTTAATATAGAACAAATTCTATAGTATGAATTACTAACACTGCCCATTTCCTAAAACACTAATCATTATCCCACTTAGTAACTATAGTGGCAGACAGATCTGACAATGTGTCAGATCTGGTCTACCATAATATGTGAAATTAAGTATGAAAAACTTTATATTTATATTACTATTAAACATATTGTAGTTTCTGTTATTATTATTATGAATTATATTCTTCATACAAACTTTATCAAGCTACAATTAACACATCCCCATGCATACTAGCAAAAGCAAAGATGTTACATTTTCAAATTTGTTACATTAACTCTATTCGTGTTTTACAAATTTATACCTTACATCTTACTTGTGGGTCATTTATTATTATAATTACAATGACAACATAGAGAACTTACGATACTGAAAATTTCATTGTCAATTCACCTGGACGTTATTGTATTTAACCATTAATGTATCGTAGATTATTAACATGTTTATTATCAGTATGTTGACTGGTTTATACCTGTGACACACTATGGCTGTATGCTTTGATTTCTCTTTCTTATACAATAATTATCTTGTGCCTTTAGTAGTAGAGACATACTTGGGGCTGTTCACTGATTATTAATTCTAATGTGCCTTTTATCATCATTGCTTATTAATCAGATTACATTAATTGTATTCCCATAATATTATCATTTAAAGGTAGTTTTTTATCAAACCATAGTTACTTTATTCTTATATATGCTATGTGTCGGTAATACCAAATAGTACCAAATACCAATTCATTAAAGATTATTTTGTGCTATTTTGTGATTCTCTTATTATTATTATATACACATCATTGTAATCTGTATGTTCGTTGTATATCTATTAACAGTAATATCCATGATTAATCTGCCTATGATCTCTGTCTAACAGTTTATCATACCAAATTGTACAGACTCTAGTATATTATATTCGTTTTATTTTAATATCACAAATGCCTTTCCATACCATTCTTATGGCAAAAGTACTTACCTGGAATGATTCCTTCCCTTTTTACCACTTGTCTGGAAGCTATTTTCGTAAATTCCTTCTCCATAGGTCAATATAATATATCCCCATTGGTTTGAATGGGTATGTCTTCTGCCATGGCCACTATCCTTGTAAGGGTGGTGACTCATGCCATAATATGACCACTCGTTGTTAGGGATTGCCACTTATTAATAATTAACAAAATTTGTTATAAGTTCTTTCCTCCTAAAACCATTCATCTCTAACATTGCTCTAAATTGATATTAATATGTAATATCATTGTTTATACAATGTTTATTATAATAATATGAATTTATTCTATTTGAATATTTCAAGAAGATTATTATTAATAAATATTAATTAATAATAATATTTAATAAATAAATAAGTATTTAATAGCTTCAAATAATTATTTGATATTAGATATTATATTAATTAATAATCATAATTGCTTCAACTAGGTTATATATAATGATTAAGGAGGGAACATGACACCCTGTTACGAGTAACCTCGATAGAGGATTTCAAATCCAAGCTAATGGATTACCTGGTTAGAGGATTTAGACAACACCAAGCCTGTTAAAGCTTACCCGGTTAAGGGATTTAACTCTTGTAATGGTTAGAGAACAACATGGTCTTTGATGATCTGGTAATAGCACTATCTTGCTTATTCAGATCCCTTTATGCTCCTATCTTCCTTTAAAACATTCTGCAAACACTCCTTCTAGTTCGACAATCAATTACACTACCACACTTAACCAAATTGCCAACACAATTACAAAACAACTCATCGACCTTATAAGCAAATATAATAGGTCAGTAACACATCACAAAACCTACAAATCTCATCAAGATTACAAACATATCAGTTCAATCATGACCATTATACTACATAGCAATCAACTACACATTGTTCTAGACAACTTGAATCGCTCCTGGATCACCGCACATCGAATCTTGTTACTCATCACGTAGTTATCACTTCATGCTATGTGTTTTCTCATTCCCAAGATAAACAATTATCTTCACACACCAAAACCACTTTGAAACTCATCACACGCATCATGCATACATGGCATCTTCATCTCTAATCACCATTCGATCATATATGAACATAGCCGATTCACCAAGCTCCATCGGTTAGGGTTTAACATATCAACTAGTAAGGGTTACCGGTTGATCACTCTGCTTCAAATACCAATACCGTTTTCCATCACTGCTTTACCACCGGTTGCAATACAACTCCATTACCGGTTACTATTGACATCAATGATAAAACTATAGTTCATCAATGCAATCTTCATTCAATACCAATAATCTCCCCCTTTGGCATTGATGGCAATACAAATATCAATACCCTTTGATTGTGATGATTGAGAGTAATGCACATACACATGTATAGGAATCCTAGTTTACATTTTTCCTTGTACTCTCCTTCAACTATATCTCCATGTCTTCAGCTAGTAAGTGGCTATCAATCATATATAATTTTTCTCCCTATCAATCATACAGTTCTTCTTCCCCTTTGACAACAATGCCAAAGTGAATACCAATAACAACTAGTTAGCCATTCCATGCTTCACTAATCTGCAACAACAATCTGCAACTTGTTGCACCCCCTGTGGAGTAACTCCACTCTACACCAATCCTGCTTCAAGATTTTTAGTAAGCTCCTGGACTAATGTCTTCCACATCTTCTTAATTGACCTCATGTAGGGGTACAACCCTTAACTTACCTCTAAGATACTAAAAAGTAGCCTTAGGTAAAGGTTTAGTAAAGATATCCGCTAGTTGTTCCTTAGTAGATACATGCTCCAATGACACATCCTTACTTTGCACTTTCTCTCTCAAGAAATGATACTTCAACTCAATATGCTTTGTTCTATCTTGCAACATTGGGCTCTTAGAAATGTTTATTGCACTGGTGTTATAACAAAAAATCCTTACCGGTTCTAAAATCTTCAACTTGAAACCTTCCAAAATATGTTTCATCCAGATTGCTTGCGAACAATTCATATATGTTGCAACATATTCAGCTTCTGTAGTTGATTGTGATATACAACTTTGTTTCTTGCTGCTCCAAGATACTAGCCTTCCTCCAAGATATCTAAAAATTGTGCATATGGATACCATAATCCATAATCAATTGTGCCTTTCAGATATCTGAAAATTCTTTTGGTCGCTACCATGTGTGTCTCCTTAAGGCTCTTCTGAAATCTGGCAACTAATCCTATTGCATGAGCAATGTCTGGTCTATTGTAGACAACATAATGTAGTTTACCTATCATTGAGCTATACTCCTTTTCATCCACTGATGCAGAATCATCCTCCTTAGACAGTTTACAACCTGTAACCATTGGTATTCCAACTGGTTTACAGTTTCCCATTCCAAAAGTCTTCAATACTTCTTTCACATATTTGGACTGTGTGATGAAAATACCATCCTTCATCTATTGGATTTGTAGACCTATGAAGAATTTTATTTCACCTACTAGTGACATCTCAAACTCATTCTTCATTTCACAGGCAAAGTTATGACACATATCATCATTTCCTCCAAAAATGATATCATCCACAAATGCCTCACTTACCAATATCTTATCTCCTTCTGACTTGAGATATATGTTACTGTCTTCACTAGTTCTCTGAAAAACCTATCTTCACCAAGTGAGAGTGCAATCTTTCATACCATTCTCTAGGTGCTTGCTTTAGTCCATATAATGCCTTATGTAATTTGCACACCATGTTCTTTTCTACAGTTAAAACATAACCATCTAGTTGTTCAATGTAGACTTTCTCTTCCAATATTCCATTTAGGAATGTTGACTTCACATCCATCTGATATACTTTGAATCCTCTGTATGTTGCAAATGCAAGTAGAGTCCTAACTCCTTCCAATCTTGCAACTAGTGCAAATGTCTCACCATAGTCTTCACCTTCTTCTTGTGCATATCTTTTGCATACCAGTCTAGCTTTATTTCTGACTAGTACTCCATCTTCATTCAGTTTATTCTTGAATACCCATTTTGTTCTTATAACATTCTTGTTCCCCAATCTGGGTACCAATGACCAAGTATTGTTCTTCTCTATCTGGTCAAGTTCGTCTTCCGTTGCCTTGATCAAGTTTTCATCTGCAAATGCTTTTTTTGTAGTTCTAATCTCAATGGTGGAAATCATACAAGAGTTCTCTCTAAGCCCTGTTCTTGTTTGCACACCTTCATTCATGTCTCCAATGATCTGATTAGGGCTATGATTGAGTCTATCTTACCTTAGAATGACATGATATTGATTTCCAAGTTCTTCTTCTTGTTCACTTTCTTCTTCCTCTGCTAGACCTTCTTGTTCCAGTTGAACTAGGGCTTCTGTGGTTTGTTCACCAAACTCTGGCTTCACCGATTCTGGTTCCAAAAATAGTGTGTAAGGTTTTTCTTCTTTCTTCTCCTCATTGGTTTCTCCTGATTTCTCAAGAAACTCATCAACTCGGGCATTTATACTTCCAATGATCTTCTTGGTCCGATTGTTGAAACACTTGTAATCTTTGCTCTTGGTAGAGTAACCAAGAAATATGCCTTCATCACTCTTGGCATCAAGCTTACCAACATAGTCACCTCTCTTGATAAAACATCTACTACCAAAAATCTTAAAGTAACTAACATTAGGTGATCTACCATACCAGTACTCATAAGGAGTTTTATCCTTACCTCTTTCAACTAGTATCTAGTTCATTGAGTACACAAATGTATTGGCAACTTCTCTCCAGAATGTGTTAGCTACACCTCCTTGTATTAGCATAGTTCTAGTAGCTTCAACAACTGACCAGTTGTTCCTCTCTGCAATACCATTCTACTATGGTGTCCTAGGTGCAGAAAGTTGCCTCTTAATTTCATTGTCTCCACAATAACTGGTGAATTCCTCTGAAGTAAATTCACCACCTTGATCAGTTCTTAAGCCCTTGATTTTCTTTCCAATTTCATTCTCAACTAAGGCTCTGAATGCCTTAAACTCGCTAAAATATTTTGTCTTATCTTTCAAGAATGTGACCCACATCATCCTTGAGCAATCATCAATAAAAATCATGAAATATCGATCACCTTGAATACTCCTAGTCCTCATTGGTCTACAAAGGTCGGTATGAACCAAGTCTAGCAAATGTTCTGCTGAGAAATATTTGCTCTTTAAAGTTGAGGATGTCATCTTCCCTAACTGACATTCCTTGCACAAAGCATTCACCAATTTGTCCAACTATGGAAAACCTCTTACTGATTTGGACTTACTGACTTTTACAATGTCATCAAAATTTATATGACAAAATCTCTGATGCCAAAGCCAACTATCTTCTACTTTTGTAATTAAATAATTGTTGACTTTATAACTTAAATGAAACAAGTTACCTCTAGTCTGTTTGCCGATTGCAATCAATTCACCTTTGCTTCCATAAATCTTGCAGACTCCATTCTTGAATTCCAGTGGGTAACCTTTTTCATTTAGTTGAGATACACTCAAAAGATTGTATTTCAGTCCTTCAACCTAGTAGACATCATCTGCACTGCTCTTCTCATTCAAAGAAATGGATCCCTTTCCTTTTACCATGCAGCGTGAGTCATTTCTAAATCTCACAACACCTTCGTTCAACTCTCTCAAAGTAAGAAACTTACTCTGATCACCGGTCATGTGGTGTGAACAACCACTATCTATAATCCAATCATTAGAAATATCCATGCAAGAGACTAATGCCTTCAGATCTGATGTCTCTTCTTTAATAGCAATAAAGAAAATGTCCTCATTTGCATCTTCTTCGGATTCCAATCTTGGAACACTTCCATCAAAACCATTTAATTCAAAGATAGTTAATTTACCAATGATGGAGTCAAGAGTTACCTTTGATTTATCAATAGACTTGAGTTCATGAATGGTTGCAACACGGATAACATAGACCAGTAGAAGGGTTATCAACACCTTGCTATCCAATGTGGTATCCTCCACTGTACCACCAGCACTTTTGATCTCACCTACTATCTCCTTGATCCTCTGACCATACTATTGAATGTTTTCACCTTCAACCATCCGCATATCATCAAATTTACCTCTTACACTCTCTTCTTTGGCAATCTTAACATGCTCATCACCACTATAAATATCCTCAAGTTTCTTCCACACTTCAAAAGCAGTCTCTAATCCATGGACATCAATATACTCTAAATTGGACAAGGAACTGATAATGGCCTCTAATGCTTGATTGTTCTCCTGTTGCTCCTTCTTTTGATCATCTAACAAAATCCCACTAGGAAAGCTATATTTAGTAACAACATGCTCCCAATATTAACTTCCTAAGCTCTTGATATAGATCTTCATCCTATGACTCTAGATTCTGTAGTTTTCCCTATTGAACTTCACACCTTCTTTCTTCATCATGTTCTCCTAGATCTTTTCCTCAAGCTATTATGCTTAAACACAAGAGGACCTGAAATGCTCTGATACCAATTGATAATATGATAAATCAATAAGGATCTGGTCAACTACTGAGAGCGGGGAGGGTGAATCAGTAGATAGAAAACAAACTAAACTTTCACCAAACTTAGTCCCAGCTCATAAACCAATCACTGAACTAACTGGTTTAGACACTGTACCAAAACTGCAACTGCACAATCAAACTTTATCGATTGACCAAAACATCAAAGATACAATGTAATAGATCTGAAACTCACATACCATTTAACCAAAACATTAAAACACTTGACTAACATCAGTAATAGCTCATTTTAGATCACTTCCAGTCATCTAAACATATCTAAGTGGCTTTACCAGTTAATCATATCAACCATATCAAAACATATCCACAAAATCATTCACCACTTGACACAATGATTTTTCACATAGAAACCCAAATGGGAAAAACCACGGTGGGGATGTATACCCACAAGTATTTTGAACTCTTCTGAAGTTCACCCTGTTATAAGCTTATACAATAATGTCCTCTTAAGAACAAATCCGGTTACGGACCACTCGGTTAAGAAATTGACTATAATACCCTATTAAAGGAAATATCATGTTAGGAGTAACGTCGATAGAGGATTTTAAATCCAAGCTAATGGATTACCTGGTTAGAGGATTTAGACAACACCAAGCCTGTTAAAGCTTACTCGGTTAAGGGATCTAACTATTGTAATGGTTAGAGAACAACAAGGTCTTTGCTAATTTGGTAATAGCACTATCTTGCTTAGTTAAATCCTTTTATGCTCCTATCTGCCTTCAAAACATTCTGCAGACACTCCTTCTAGTTCAACAATCAATCACACTACCACACTTAACCAAATTGCCAACACAATTACAAAACCACTCATCGACCTTATAAGAAAATACAATAGGTCAGTAACACATCAAAAAACCTACAAATCTCATCGAGATTACAAACATATTGGTTCAATCATGACTATTTTATTACATAGAAATAAACTACACATTATTCTAGATAACTTGAACCGCTCTTGGATCACCGCACATCGAATCCTGTAACTCATCACGTGGTTATCACTTCATGCTATGCATTTGATCATTCCCAAGATAAACAGTTATATTCATGCACCAAAACCACTTTAAAACTCATCACACGCATCATGCATATGTGGCATCTTCATCTCTGATCACCATTCGATCATAGATCAACATAGTCGATTCACCAAGCTCCATCAGTTAGGGTTTGGCATATCAACTAGTAAGGGTTACTAGTTGATCACTTTGCTTCAAATACCAATACTGGTTTCCATCACTACTTTACCACCACTTGCATTATTGCATCACTACCAGTTGCAATACAAATCCATTACTGGTTACTATTGACATCATTGACAAAACTATAGTTCATCAATGCAATCTTTATGCAATGCCAACAGATAGTCATACCCAAGAGCCTGTATGACATTTTGGATGCTAGGAGACAAACTGCAAATAAGGAAGATGAGAGATTAAAAGAATATGTATTAGTTAATCTATACTCAATAATCTCTAAGGAAGAGATAGACAAATTACTTCAATTAGAAAAGATTGAGTTCAGAAGTAAAGATAGAGTAAATAAAATCATGTTAGGAAAAATTGATGAAGTTGCAAAGGAAATCGAGAAGATTTTGACAAAAAAATTGTTAGATAATAAGTATGAAGTCAATCAACAAGGTGACTCTAATATGAAAGCCGAGCAAAAAATGGATGATACTTCTATCCCAAATGTTTATACTATTGAGCCAGAAGAAGTCAGAGTTGAATATGCAGTTGACAAGGGTGGAGAGGATGCAAGGAAAGCTGATGAGGATAAGGACAAGAGTGATAACCCTTTGGTTCTTGGAAAAGAGGTAGACACAGAGAAGGATGCAAAAAAGGAACATGTGGAGGTCAAGGTTGAAGTTGAAGCTGAGGCAAGACACATTGAGAAATCAGTAAAGGGGAAGCAGACTCTTGTAGAGGATCCATAATTCACTCAAGGTCCCATCAACATTGCTTCTTTGAACCCTGTCCAGGCACTCAAATTGGTTGTGTTTGCTTAAGCCAAAGCTAGTGAGGACTTTCTTAGATCCCACACATAGGATAGTGAGTTGCCTACTATGGCATTTGGTGTTCTGGAGAAACTCATGCCTTCATTTTAGGACTCATTAGACACTCCATCCGGGCAATTAAATTTTTTAATCAACTTTGTGGACAGTCACTTTAAATATTTTAAAAAATAAGCTGAAGAGAAGGTCTGGAATGATTTTAATGCAAGAAGGCTCCTGACATTAATGATGATGATTGCATATGACAAAGTTACTTTGGATGCGTGTGTAAAAAGTATACAAGATAGTTAAACCAAGGGTGGTAAGATTTATAAATCATTCTTATCTCTATCTAAATTCACCCAGGATATTGAGAAAAAGGCTAAAGAATATGAGGATCAACTTGTGCAGATGTCTTAGTCATTTGATCCCTTATCGGTCTCCATGAACAGTCATGAAGACCAAGTAATACCCTTACTTGAGAAAATTGGGAGTTTGAATCAAGAAAAAGGGAAAATAATTGGCAGAGTTTGTGAACTTAGGAGTCACAATACTCCCTAGTTGGATGTCATGCTCAGTGCTCTTCAAGATTCCCAAAGTTCCATGAAATCCAAGGAGCCGACAAATATCAGATCAACAGAGGCACTTGCATACCTTTTCAATGAGCTTTTAACAATTTTGGAATGCCTTAAGAAGGGTTGGAATAGCCACCTAAATTCTTTGAAGAATTCTTACATAGACATTTTCAATTTTTTGTGAGTATGAGAAGACTATATGTACATATGTAAATAGCATTTTCTGCTTAAATTTTTTATTTTCGGAACTATACCTTTACCATTCTGAAGCAGTCATTGATGAGGAGGGACCTCAAGGAGATCAGTCCAAATTGGCCAGTAGGAGTTAACACAACAAAAACACAGATATGATGGAGGCAATGCAGAACAGATAATTTTATTGAATGAAAAGTTAATTACATCTAGCTAGTAACAACCAGTTTACAACATACCGGCACACAAGCATGGTAGAATAGGTCTCACTAGGACCTTGAATTGAAAGATCTATCTTCTAGGTACAATCTATCTATCTGATACTTCCTTATTCTCTAAGTTGATTGATTCCATTCAAAAGCATGATTACAATTATATATATATATATATATATATATATATATATATATATATATATATATATATCGATCCAAAGGATTAGGTTGGCCCAAAAGGATCAAAACCCTAACGTGCAGAAATGAATGAGGTCAGCCTCCAAAAAATCCAAAGGATGAAACGTAGAAGGTTGGCCACATGCCAAGAAAAATCAAGATCAATGCCCAAGGCTCTGCAAGCATCGAAATAGGTTTCGATAGATCACCAGAATAGGTCTCAAGAAACCGGTAACAAAGGAAACTAGTAACAAGAAACTATCAAGGAAACCAGTAGCAATATCTTGCCAAAAAGTGATCCAAATGAGATGTGGTTAGAAAGCAAGCAAGGTGATCAAGTCTTCAAGAAGAATCCAACTCCATAGGAAACCAGTGTGCCAAAACTGGGACACACAGAAAGGAAAAATGAAACTGCAAACAAAAAACAAATAGAAATGAAAAATGTGTTTGGTTGATGCAAGATTATTGTAAACTAGGGATGCCCTTGCATCAGACATTTGGGGTTAATACGAAAAAAGTGAGCCTCTCAATTTGTTGAGTCAGAGGAAAACCAAGGCGGTCTACCTCTGCCTGAGAAATCTAAGATGAATCTTCCACTGGTATGTTCTTCCACTTCAAAAGGTATTCTTTGTACTGATTGCTTCGCATACTACGCCCAATCCTACTATCCAAAATCTCTTCAATCTGATCTGGTTCCTTCTGGGGCAATTGTTTCTCTAAGTGCACAATACTATCCTCACTGAATTCTAGTTCATGGTACTCATAAAGATCTGTAATGTTGAATAAAGGTGAAATAATTAGACTATCTGGTAGCTCGACCTCATATCCATTTCCAGAACTGAACTTTCTCAAGATCTTATAGGGTCCAAACTTCTTCATCTACAAGTTATTATAAGTTCCAACCAGGAATCTCTCTTTTCTCAAATAGACCATCACTTCATTACCAACTTCAAATTCCTTATGTCTCCTCTTCTCATCTTCCTTCTCCTTGTATTTTCTATTCATGTCTTCCAAATGTTGTTTAACCTGAATGTGCAATGTTGCCATGTGATCTACAAATTCTTCTGCTTCTTAACTCTTCTAGTCTTCAATGTTAATGTCTCTCAATTATGCTATTCTTGTAGGATGCACTCCGGTAACAATCTCAAGAGGTGTTTTTCTGGTACTTCTATTCACTGAATTGTTATAGGAAAACTCTACTTGTGCAAGGATCAAATCCCAAATTCTGATTTTATCTCCTACTAAACATCTCAACAAGTTTCCCAAACTCTGGTTAACTACTTCTGTCTATCCATCAATCTGTGGATGAAAAGTAGAAATAAACTTCAAATCTATCTTCATCTTCTTCCAAAGTGTTCTCCAAAGATAGCCAACAAACTTCGTGTCTTTGTCTAAAACTATGCTCTTAGGTAATCCATGCAATCTTACCACTTCCTTGAAAAATAGGTCTGCTATATGCAATGCATCTAATGTCTTCTTGCAAGGTATGTAATGAGCCATCTTTGAAAATCTATCCATTACCACAAATATAGAATCATTCCCTCTTAGTGTCTTAGGTAAGCCAAGTATAAAATCCACACTTATATTAGATTGAGGGTGCATAAGGTCGAGAGCATGTAGGATATCTAGGGAATCTCAACTGGTTAGGTGAGGCTTTATCATGGAGTTCCCCCCCGTTGACCCGAGATGTTGTAGAGAATTTGGACTGGTTGGACTGAGTACTATCCTGAGGATAGTTCGGACACAAAAATCATTCATGTAGGGTTTGGAAGGATGATCAGAACAAGAGCAGCAAATCCCACATTCTGACTACTACCTTTTGCAACTTGACAAACTCTACAACTCTACACATATCTCTTAACATCCTTAGGAATCTGGGGCCAAAAGTACTGCTCACTCACCAATGCAACTGTTTTATCAATGCCAAAGTGTCCAGCTAAACCTCCACTATGCTTCTCTTTTACCAAGTTCTCTCTCATGGAACTTTTAGGTATGCACAAATGAACTTCCTTAAATAGCATCCCATCCTGAATGAAGTAATCCAACTATTTGCTTCTATCAACCATAACCGATTCTCTACATGCTTTCCAAGGTTCTACAAAATCTAGGTCTTCATCATACAAGGTCTTCAAATCTTCAAAACCTAATATTGTCACTCTCATCTCTGTCAGCAAATTCCATCTCCTACTCAATGCATTAGCAACTTTGTCAGATTTCCCACTTCTATGTTTCAATACAAAGGTGTAACTCTACAAGAACTCTACCCATCTCATATGTCTTTGATTCAACTTACTCTGACTTCTCAAATATTTCAAAGCTTGATGATCTGTATACAACACAAACTCCTTAGGAAACAAGTAATGTCTCCATTTCTTCAAGGCTTGAATTATGGCATAAATTTCTTGATCATATACTAAATATCTCTTCTAGGCATCATTCGATTTCTCACTGAAATATGTTATTGCTCTCCCTTCTTGACTCAAAATTGGTCCTATTTCTATTCCACTTGAAATACCTTATTGAAATCCGGTAAAGCCAACATAGGTTGTTCAGTCACTTTCTATTTCAACAACTCAAATTTTGTTTGCTCTGGTGGTCTACTTGAATTCCTTCTTATCTCCCCTCATGGTCTCAGTCATAGGATTACAAACTAAACTAAAATTTTTGATAAACTTTTGGTAAAAACTAGCCAATCCGTGAAATGATCTTACCTCTCCAATGCTTTTTGGTGTAGGCCACTCAACAATGGCTTTCACTTTCTTAGGGTCCATCTTCAAACCATCCTCAAATATCACAAATCCTAAATAGACTAACTCATCCTTCATGAAAGTACACTTCTTGATATTGATCAGTAACTTTTCTTCTCTCAACCTCTACAAAACTTGTCTTAACTGCAACAAATGTTCCTCTTTCATTTTACTGATAATTAGAATGTCATCCAAGTACACAATAACAAAATTACCCAATAATTTCTTCAAAAACTCATTCATCGGCCTCATGAAAGTACTCGATGCATTACTCAGTCCAAAAGGCATCACCAACCATTCATATAATTCTTCATTTGTCTTAAATGTTGTCTTCCATTCATCACCTTCTTTGATCCTAGTCTGATGATATCCACTCTTCAAATCTATCTTTGTAAAGTTCTTTTCTCCACTCAAACAATCCATTATGTCATCCATCCTAGGCAAGGGAAATCGATATTTTACTGTGATCTTGTTTATTTCTCTTGAATGGGTACACATCCTCCATTCTCCATTCTTCTTAAGTTCTAATACTACTAGTAATGCAAAAGGGCTCAGACTTTCCTTGATCAAACATTTCTTCAATAGCTCCTTCACTTGTCTATTTAGTTCTTCATTCTCTATCAGTGTTAACCGATGTGCAGTTTGTTAGGTAAACTAGCTTCGGGAACTAATTTCATGCAATGACTAATACTTCTAATAGGCGGCAATCCATCAGGTACATTATCTGAAATGATGTCCTCATATTCTGTTAGTAAATCTCTTATCTATGTCAGGTGTTCTCCTTCTGGTTCCGGTCTCTCTGCTTCTTAGTAAATAAGGCAAAACACACATTCTCATGTCTCAGTCCATTCATGAACTTCCTTCCATCTACAAGATAGATTCTGGTATTTGTACAGACTTGATTCTTCAAAGGTTCCTCCAAAGGCAACAAGGTTGGCTTCATCCCATTGGCCATAATAGTGTATGTATTCTTCCTCCTATCATGTATTGCTTGTCTATCAAACTGCCAGGGTCTTCCCAACAAAAGATGACAAATGTCCATAGGCATAATATCACACAAAACTTCATCATGATAATTCCCAATTTTCAATTTTACTAAACACGATTCACTTACTAACAACTTATGTTCATCCTAAATCCATGCTACCTGGCAAGGCTTAGGGTGGTTCAATCTCTCCAATTTCAACTTATTCACAATCTCTTCTGAAACAAGATTATCTAAACTACCACTATCAATAACCACTTTAGAACACTTACCAAATACCTTACATCTAGTCTTGAATAGGTTCTTCCTCTGCAAGGGTTCTTTATCTTCTTCGGTATGACATAGAGCTCTCCTCATCATCAACAGTTCTCCATCTTCCAATTTATTGTCTGATATGGTGGGGTTATCCTCCACTACTGTCGCTCTTCTGGTAGTCTCTGACTTCTTACATTCAAATGCATAGTGTCCTTCTCCTCCAAATTTAAAACAGTTTCCTCTGAATGTCCTTTTGTCTTGTCTTCCAAAGTTCTCATTCTGGTAACCATCTGATTCTCTCCTTCGGTAGAATTTTCTATCATCCTTCCTATATTAATTAACTTCTTTTCTTACTTCCTTGTCCTTGTTCTAATTTTTATTGGTTCCTCTTCCTCTGGTGTATCCTCTTCCTCCGGTAAACCTTCCACCTCTACCTCTCTGTCTCTACTCATGCCTCTTATTCAACTTTTCTTCAGCTTTTATTGCATACTGGTAAGCCTCTTCAACACTCTCTAATTTGATCATACTAAGTTCATATTGTATAGACATCTGCAATCTGTTCAAATATCTTGTAATTTGTTCAATTTCATCATCAACATGTCCATATCTGATGTTCAACTTATAAAATGCTTCGGTGTACTCTTTCACACTAGATTCCTTCTGTCTGAGAATCTACAATTTTTAGAACAGATCTACTTGATAATTTGTTGGGACAAGCTTTGATTTTAACTTAGCAATCATCCTATCCCACATTTTAATCTTTTCTTTACCTCTTCTTTGCCTATCAACTTGCAAGTGTTCCTACCAAAGAGATGCATGACCCTTCAACCGGGTACAAGCATATTTCACCTTCCTCTCTTCTGAAGTGTTTTCAAAATCAAAATACTTCTCCATCTCTGAGATCCAATCCATGAATTCATCTGAATATAATTTCCCATCATATTCCAGTGGGGTAAAATGAGGTTTAGCGTTCACCCTACTTAAAACCCTTAAAAACCTTTCCTCCTTTGGATCAACTGCTGGCAGGTTTACTTGTTTGTCGGGGCTTCTTCTCCCTCATCTTTGCTCACATCCTCAACATGTTGGCCTCTTCTCTGGGATGTCTCCACGGCTTCTAACCAAGCTGCTATTCCACACAACATATCTATTACAACATGGTTTGCATTTCCGTGCGCTCCACCATTCCTAGTTCCTCTTTGCGCCATTGATCCACGCTAGTCCTCTGCAATTGCAAGTCAGATTCACAATCCACCACCCTACAACAAGATTCAAGACATGCAACCTCCGGAATGAACTTTGCTCTGATACCACTTGAAGCAGTCATCAGTGAGGAGGGACCTTCAGGAAATCAGTCCAAACCGGCCAGCAAGAGTTAACACAACGGAAACACATAGATATGATGGAGGCAATGTAGAACAAATAATTTTTTTACATGAAAAGTTAATTACATCTAGTCGGTAACAACTGGGTTACAACATACCAGTACATAGGCTTGGTAGAATAGGTCTCACTGGGACCTTGAATCAAAAGATCTATCTTCTAGGTACAATCTATCTATCTGATACTTCCTTATTCTCTGAGTTGATTGATTCCATTCAAAAGCATGATTACAAATATATATATTGATCCAAAGGATTAGGTCGGCCCAAAAGGATCAAAACCCTAACGTGCAAAAATGAATGAGGTCAGCCTCTAGAAAATCCAAAGGATGAAATGCAGAGGGTCAGCCACATGCCAAGCAACATTGAGATCAACGCCCAAGGCTCCGCAAGCATCAGAATAGGTTCCAATAGATCACCAGAATAGGTCTCAGGCAACTGGTAACAAAGGAAACAGGTAACAAGAAACTATCAAGGAAACCAGTAATGATATCTTGCCAGAAAGTGATCCAAATGAGATGCAGTTAGAAAGCAAGCAGAGTGATCAAGTCTCCAAGAAGAATCCAACTCCACAGGAAACCGATGTGCCAAAACCAGGACACACTGAAAGGAAAACTAAAACTGCAAACCGAAAAAAAACACGAAAGAAAATAGTTTTGGTTGATGCAAGATTGCTGTAAACCGGGGATGCTCTTACATCACATTGATGTCAAAAGGGGAGTGTATAGCAGTGATTTTGTTGATCTTATAGGGATTTCTTGATTCTTGGAGTCCAATTGATAAATTATTATTGTGGTGTACATTATTTTGGTTTTTGTTCAACAATTAGTCATTTTTCACTTGTGTTTCCATCAATGTCAAAGGGGGAGATTGTTGGCAAGAGACACTGCATTGTTGTTCAGATGTTGTCATTCATGGAAACTTGAGTTAGATATTCAATTCTCGATTCATGATTCATTCATATCGATAGATTGATTGAGGTTCGGTGAGATTTGATGAGAAGAACAAAGCATACGACAAAGTGTACAATATTTGGTTGGTGGTTCAGCTGTGTTGATTATTTTTTGTTGCAAATCTCAAGGAAGCATACTAGATGTGTAAATTACCTTATTCTAGGTTTATGGCCTTTGGTGTTGAGAATTGAGTGAGTTGGAAGATCTGGTAGATAGTTTTTCTAGTAGAACAATGTTCATTGTCAATAACATGTGAAGAATCATTATGTGGATCTTGCAAATAGATTTTGGTTGTTGTTTGTGTGTTTGAGGTTAGTGAGCCGACATTTGGGAAGCATGTGGATAAATTATTTTGGTCCACATGGTTGTTTTGGATTGGATTGAGTTGACTTGGGTAACATATTTCATGTTGTGTGTTATGTGTTTTTGGGCCGACATGATGAAGACCTAAATTGATGTTGAGGATATATTAGACAGATTGATTTGATCATTTTTGATATGGGTAGATATGTGTGAAGTGTGTATGAGTGATTGTGCACTGTTTCAAGTGCAAAATTGAAGGATTTGTGCTCCAGAATACAATAGAATATCATAACAGAGTAGTGTTGTGGAACAAAGTATTTTGTGCTTAACCAGAACTATTTCTAGCATTTGTAGATGATGTTTATCAGTTCAGACATTTCAATTATTGTATGTAAACATTTTGTAAGATAGTGAGCCTTCTGGGGTTGTACCCCTTGTTGTATTTTCAGCGGTGAGCTCTAGGTAGTGTGTCTAAATGCATGTGCATTCCCCTCATGTAATATTATTATACTTCTAACAAGGTATATTAATATTGTGGGTCTCAATCCCACCGCTGTTTTTCCCTTAACCAGGTGTCCACGTAAAAATCCTGGTACTATGGTGTTATTGTTGTTTGCTTTGTATTTCTGCACTTTACTTTCATTCATTTACATCAAGTGGTTTAAAGGACAGATTAAGAATGTTAAAAATTGCAGAACACCTGATTCACCCCCCCCCCCACCCTCTCAGTGTTCCTTGATTCCAACTCAAAGGACCTCAAATAGTTTTTTTTTTTAAACTTTAGAAAATGAAATTAAGCCAAAGTGGAGAAATTTTTTAAATTCACCTATTTTTGTAGCCTTAGCCTAATTAACTATTTTTTTTCAATGGAGCATAACTTTCACTCGAGGAGTCTTTATTTTGACTTTTAATACTTTTTGTAAAGATGGTTTCGAGCATTAGAAAATAACATAGGTTTGGTTCCTTGATTTTGTTATTTTAACATGTTTTTGTGGCCTAGAAGTTAGATGTCCTCCTTTTCATAGTTTTGGTCATAACTTTTTCATGTGGAATCAAATTTTTGATTTCGAATAGGCATTAGAGAGCATGTTTTATTGTTTGATCACTTGCAGGTGCCTAAGATTCGAGGTGTGATTGTCTGTGCATCTAGATGAGTCAAGAGGTGAAACCTTGAGGGACTACATATTTTTAAGAGATATTTATGATGCTACAAATCATTATTAGATTTGGTCCTTCCTAGTATAGGTTTATAGGTGTCTTTCAAAGTTGGACTTTGATGGTGATAGGTATATAGTTTTCCTTTGATTTAAAGACATGGTTGGACATGGCTTGAGACTTAGAGTCTCATATGGATGATAGTTAAGTGCAGGTATAATGTTAGTGATGATTATGGTGTCATGGTTAGGGAAGTATACGTCTTTCATTGACATGACATCATCATGTTTGTGGTAGTTTGGTGGTGATTTGGTTTGGTGTTGGTAGGTTTTTTCTATCTTCTTGATGTTTATTTGGTTCCTTGACTATGGTACTTGGTTGTCGACATGTTTAGAAAATTAGATGGGATGTTGATTTAGTATTTGAGTCATTTGGCCTACACGATTATTCTCTTTGACATCTAAAAACTTCTAGGTTATTAATGTGATGCTAAGTTTTCATGTTTCATTGTTTAGATCTTTGAGTTATCTAGGTTGTGTACTAGCTACCCATTCACTTACAATGGGATGACTTGTCATGGACTATCTATATCCACATGATTGATTCAATGTTTATATAGACTTTGATAGTTGGCCTTGTCTATGGTCAAATATTAGTGCATTAATATGTTTGCTTTGAGATGAGAAAATGGATGGTGTTTATATTACTTGTATAGTTGGTGTTAGTGTAGTGCTCCTCCCTGATTCATCTTTTGTGATAGGATGTGTTGGATACTTGTGGGTTTGTTTGTACTCCTTGTTTCTTTTTTCGCTTGATATATTGATATTCCTTTTGAAATTAGTGGATTCATTATGATTACTATGACAACGTTGGTTCTATACTCCAAATTAATGATCAAAGTTAAGTTTAGGATCAGTTTCACGATTATTCACTATTTAAGAAATGTGGTTCATGTTTATTGCTTATGATCATTTATCTTGTGCTAACCCTAATTTGATGTCTACATTAGATTGAATGATGCTGATGTAATTTATTAAGCTATGTATTTGCTATGATGTCTTTCTCTTGTGAATGTGAAAGGGGTTATGTCACATTACTCATAATTGAGCAGGGTGTGATGTTGCATTTCTCTTTCACTTGCTTGTGTATCTTATGTTCATATATATATATATATATATATATATATATATATATATATATGTGTGTGTGTGTGTGTGTGTGTGTGTGTGTATACATATATATATGTGTATATATATATATATACATATATATGTATACATATATATGTATATATATACACATATATATATATGTATATATATGTATATGTGTATACGTATATATATATGTATATGTATATGTATATGTGTATATATACATATATGTATATGTGTGTGTGTGTGTGTGTATCCTAAAATTGCATCCCTTACAATTTTGACCACATTTGGGGCCCTCACCTGAGCAGTCTCATCCTCATGCTTGATTGGGACCTATTTGTGCCTCAAACATACAACCAAGATTCATTTTTCCATCTTGCACCTTGCATAGCCCCTTGTTCCTATCCCAATTTGGGGGTACCTTGGTCCTCCCTAATTGGGACCCATTTTGGCCCCTAGGCCATATCCCAAATTTGAGTGGGAAAACAATTCCTCATGACGACCCATGTTGGAAAATTATAGGAAAGTATATAAGGAGGTCTTCCCTTCTCATTTTGATATAGCATCATAACAAGCATAAGGAGAATATAGGTGAGCAAGGTGGAGAAGGAGACTACATCAAGAATTCTCCATCAAGCATTCTTTAAGGCTGCATATTCTTCATTGGAGCAACATTACTGATAACTCAATGATGAACGGATAGTACCAAACCAGTACTGAGAGGGGGGGGTGAATTAGTACAGACAAAAACACAATCCTAAACCGGTTTGTCAACAGACATTGTGCTTAGGCAGACAAACAGTAACACCGGTCTTAAACAGAGTACAACCGACAAAACCAAGAATAACTAAGACAAGCGTAAGCCGGTTGACACTTATCTTTTCATACAATCTAATACTTCATTTCCATTTCACCCTAGTGCATGAACATGTAATCTATCATCAAAGATATATAAATAGCTAGATCAACATGATTTACCTTCAGACACACATCACTTAAACCATCACATGAATAACACCACACATGACACATAGATTTTTCACGTGGAAACCCAACTGGGGAAAACCACAGTGGGGATGAATACCCACAAGCTTTTTTTGAACTCTTTAGAAGTCCGCTCTGTTAGGAGCCTTGTTTAGTTAAAGACTAATACAGTAGGTTCTGTTAGGAACCGATCCTGTTAGGGATCACCTAGTTAAGGGATGGCTAGAATACCCGATTAAGGGTTAAACCCTGTTAAAGGTTACCTTGTTAGAGGATTTCCAAAACTCAATGGTTTTGAGTCACCCTGTTAAAGGATTTACAGTAAGCCGGTTAAAGCTACCCTGTTAACGGATTTCCCAACTGTTGAAGTGGTTAGATATTAACAGGTATTACAATGATCTGGTAACAGCACTCAATGCGAATGCAAATCCGCATTAGCTCCTCTTCACCTTCTACACTTACACTTTGCAAGTATCACTTCTCTCCTCTGGTCTGGCAAGAATCACATATCCCTTCACTTGGATACACACACACAAATTTTGCCAACAACCTTAGAAAGAAACATAACATCAACCTTATAGGAAACAGATAGGTCGGTAGCATAAACCCTAAACCCTAAACCTATTAGGTTAAGCAATTCAAATGGTTCAATCTTGACTGTTGAGCACATTGCATTAAATGCAACAATCTTGAACCAATCTCAAGACGTTCTCCATCATTCATTTTCTACCGATTTCATGGCGGCTGATAACCCATCATGCGTTATCACCGTTTATAGACTTCGCACATTCCCAAGGTAGATAGGAACAATCTCCTTCATGCAAGATCCTTCACGCACACAAGGCTGATGTGGCAACATGATCTGTTCTTCGTTACAATGCTAACTCATCACACAAAGTCACCGATTGAGTCACACAAGCTTGAAGCACTCCAACTGGAAACCCTGAAGTTGATACTACCAACCAGTAGTCATACAAAGCTTCCATGTACTAGTTCCCATAACCATATGCTGGTTCACCTTGAACAAAAACACTGCTTCACTTTGGCACATATACCTGTTCACAATGTTATACCGGTTCTCTCTTCTTCAGCATATTGACATCAATAAAAACATACAATGTCATCATGTCCTCATACCGGTTCACATAATGCCAACAATCTCCCCCTTTGACATTGATGGCAATATACAAAGATATCTCTCTGTTTCACATCTTCTCCCCCAATTTCTGTAGATATCTTCTCTGCTTCACTTCTTCTCCCCCTTTGACAACAATGCCAAAGTGGAGGCACAAGCTTCCCTATTCCATTATGTTGCTCCCCCTGCGGAGTAGCATCCTTCAACACATCAATCTTGATGAAAATTTTGACTATGCAATACTTGACTGATATGGAGCATATACCTTTAGTTTACCTCCTGAAGGGGCAGCACCCCTAATTCACCTCTTAAGTACATAAATGTAGCCTTTGGGAGAGGCTTGGTGAATATGTCTGCTAACTGCTCCTTACTGGAAACATGTACCAGTACAATCTCTTTGTTCTAAACCTTTTCCCTCAAGAAATGATACTTAAGCTCAAAGTGCTTGGTTCTAGAATGTAAAACTGGATTCTTGGAGATGTTAATTGCACTAGTATTGTCACAAAATATACTTACTGGTTCAGATACAAGAACTTTGAAGCCATTTAATACATGCTTCATCCAAATTGTGTGAGTGCAGTTCATAAAAGCTGCAACATACTCTGCTTTCGCTATAGACTGAGAGATACAACTCTGCTTTTTACTCATCCATGAGACCAGTCTACCACTGAGAAAGAATGCACCACCAGTTGTTCTCTTTCAGTTGTCCACATTACCCACCCAATCAGCATCTGTGAATACTTTCAAGTTGAAATCCATGCTATATGGATACCACAATCCATAATCAATAGTTCCCTTTAGATACCTAAGAATCTACTTGACTGCAACCAAGTGGGATTCTCTTGGACTTTTCTGGAACCTTGCAGTAATGCCAACTACATGTGCAATATCTGTTCTACTATGCACTACATAATGCAACTTACCAATCATTGATCGGTATTCCTTCTCATCAACCACTGTTGAGTCATCCTCCTTAGATAGTTAACCGGTCACCATCAATGTACCATCCAGTTTGCTATCTTCCATGCCAAAAGTCTTCAACACTTATTTAACATACTTGGACTGAGTGATAAAGATTCCATCTTTCATCTACTGAATCTGTAGTCCAATGAAGAACTTAATCTCCCCTATGAGTGACATCTCAAACTCTTTCTTCATCGCATCTGCAAACTCATGACTCATCTTGTCATCTCCACCAAAGATAATGTCATCAACAAATACCTCACAGATTAGGATCTGATCTCCTTCAAACTTCAAGTAGATATTGCTATCTTCGCTTGTTCTCTCAAATCCAATCTTCACAAGATGGGAGTGCGAGCATTCATACCATGCTCTAGGGGCCTACTTTAGACCATATAAGGCTTTGTGTAGCCTACACACCATGTCACTATCTTCAGATAGGGAAAACCCATCTAGTTGCTCTATATACACCTCCTCTTCAAGTACACCATTTAGGAATGAAGATTTTACATCCATTTAATATACTTTGAATCCTTTAAAAGATGCATATGCAAGAAGCATACGAACTCCTTCCAATCTGGATATAGGAGCAAAGGTTTCTCTATAGTCTTCTCCTTCTTCTTGGGCATATCTTTTACACACCAGTCTGGCTTTGTTTCTAATCACTATGCCATCCTCATTTAGCTTATTTCTGAAAACCCATTTGGTACCAATAACATTTTTATGATCTGGTCTGGGTACCAAAGACCATGTACCATTTCTCTCTATCTGGTCAAGTTCCTCTTCCATTGCCTTGAACCAATCTTCATCTTTATGTGCCTCTTTGAATGATTTAGGCTCAAATTCAGAGATCATACATGAGTTTTCTCTGACCTTTCTTCTTATAAGGATTCCTGCATCCTTATCTCCTATGATCTGCTTAGGATCATGATTCGGCATGACATACCAAGGAATGGTCTTGATAGATTCCTCTTTCTTTTCTTCTTCATCCTCATCTCCATCAGTATCAGCATCTACATCTACCGGTGTAGGAACACTATTACTAGTACTTGGTTGACTAGCAACCGGTTCCTAGAAGGTTACAACTGATTCATTTATTGCTTTCTCACTACCAGTCTCCTCAGTTTTCTCAGAGGTTTCATCAACTCTTACATTGATGCTTTCCATAATTCTCCGAGTCCTCTTATTGAAACACTTGAGAGCTTTGCTCTTGGTGGAATACCTTAGGAATATTCCCTCATCACATTTTGCATCAAATTTGCTTTGATGTTCGCTCCTCTTGATGTAACATTTTCTATCAAACACTCTAAAGTAGCTAACCACAGGTGTCTTACTGGTCCAATACTCATAAGGATTTTTATCCTTACCTTTCTTGATGAGTACCTGGTTCATTGTGTAGACTGCAGTGCTCATCGCTTCTCTCCAAAAGGCGTGAGCAACCTTTCCTTGAATCAACATTGTTCTTGCTACTTCAACCACAGTTTGATTATTCCTCTCTGCTAGGCCATTTTGTTGTGGAGCCTAGGGGGCAGACAGTTGCCTCTTGATGCCATGTTCTTCATAGTACTTGTTGAATTCATCGAAAGTGAATTCCCCTCCTTGATCAGTTCTCAGGCACTTGATCCTTTTACCACTTTCCTTCTCCACTAATACTCTAAAAGCTTTGAATTTTACAAAAGCTTCAAACTTATCTTTCAAGAATGTGACCCACATCATACTTGAGCAGTCATCAGTGAGAATCATGAAGTACCTATCACCTTGCACACTCCTAGTTTTCATAGGACCACACAAATCAGTATGCACAAGATCAAGCAAATTGTCAGCAGTGAAAGGTTTACCTTTAAAGGTTGAGGAAGACATTTTCCCTAGTTGACACTCTCTGCACAAGGTGTTTTCTAGTTTTCTTAGCATTGGCAACCCTCTAACTGCCTTGATCTTATTGGCCTTCACAATCTTATCAAAGTTTACATGGCAGAGTCTCATATGCCATATCCAACTATCATCAAATTTAGCCATAAGACATGTACTTATATTTGCATTCAGCTGAAATAGATTACCTTTTCTCTGCATGTCAGTTGCAACCAATTCACCATTCTTTCCTTTGATTCTGCACACTCCATTCTTTAATTCTAGAGTGAGACCACTATCATTCAACTGGGCAACACTTAGAAGGTTGTGTCTTAGACCATCAACCCAATACACATTGTCAGCACTACTCTTTCCATTCAGAGAGATGGACCCTCTGCCTTTAACCATACATGGTGCATTATTACCAAAGCAAGCCACACCACCATCATACTCTTCCAAGGATAGAAACTTGCTCCGATCACCAGTCATATGGTGAGAATAGCCACTGTCAATAATCCACTCATTGGAATTATCAAAGCGGGAGACAAGAGCCTTCTTGTCTGACACATCTTCCTTGACAACAACAAGCACAATATCTTCATTTTATTCATCTTTTGACTCCTCATCTGTGACACCTTCATCAACTACCACAAAACAATTTCTCTGGTTTCCTCCTTTGAACTTCTTGAACCTTTCTGGTTTGTCCTTGTTGTCACCATTAGGACAGTTTACAACAATATGTCCTATCCAGTTACAAGAAAAGCATTTCAAAGGGAGCTTACCTCTGTATTTACCGGTTCCTTTAGGAAGTTTCCTGGCAAAAAGAGATTCAAATGCCATCAAAATCTCCTCATCATCCATTTCTCTACTCTATCTTGGTTCACCACTAGTACTAGCTTATTTTCCTTTTGTGGATGGTACAGCAGAAGCTTTAAAAGTTGATTCAATCTTTTGAACACTGCCATCAAAACTATTTAGCTCATAGGCTGTCAACTTTGCAATGATGGAGTCTAGGGATACCTTAGTCTTGTCTATTGATCTCAACTCCTAAATAGTAGCAACCCTTATTGCATAGACCAATAATAAGGATCTCAGGACTTTGCTTACCACAATGGGATCTTTCATTTTACCGCCTGCACTCTTGATATCTCTGACAATAGTTTTGATCTTATTCCATATTGTTGAATGGTCTCACCTTCCCATCTGCATGTCTTCAAACTTCCCTCTAAGGCTTTCTTTCTTAGCTTGTTTTACATGCTCATCACCGCCATAGATATTTTCAAGAGTATCCCATACTGCTTTGGGATTTACTTTATCTTGGACATCATTAAACTCAATGTCAGATAAACTGCTAATTAGGGATTCCATGACTTGCCCATTCTCCTGCATCTCTCTCTTTTGGTCATCGGTGAGAGTACCAGTAGGGGCAACATAAGCATTCTCAACATAGCTCCAGTGTTGAGTACCCATGCTTTTGATGTATATTTTCATTCTGTCTTTCTATATACTGAAATTATCTATGTTGAACTTTGGACCTTCCCTCTTCATCATTGGACTGGGATCTTTTCCTCAAGCGGTTAAGCTTATAACATAGAGGACTTGGAGGACGCTCTAATACCAATTGATAACTCAATGATGAACGGATAGTACCAAACTAGTACTGAGAGGGGGGGTGAATCAGTATAGACAAAAACACAATCCTAAACTGTTTTGTCAGTAGACACTGTGCTTAGGCAGACAAACAGTAACACCGGTCTTAAACAGAGTACAACCGGCAAAACCCAGAATAACTGAGACAAGTGTAAGTTGGTTGACACTTATCTTTTCATACAATCTAATACTTCATTTCCATTTCACCCTAGTGCATGAATAGGTAATCTATCATCAAAGATATATAAACAGCTAGATCAACATGATTTACCTTCAAACACACATCACTTAAACCATCACATGAATAACACCACACATGACACACAAATTTTTCACGTGGAAACCCAACTAGGAAAACCACAGTGGGGATGAATACCCACAAGCTATTTTTGAACTCTTTAGAAGTCCTCTCTGTTAGGAGCCTTGTTCGGTTAAAGACTGATACAATAGGTTTTGTTAGGAACCGATCCTGTTAGGGATCACCTGGTTAAGGAATGGCTAGAATACCTGGTTAAGGGTTAAACCCTGTTAAAGGTTACCTTGTTAGAGGATTTCAAGAACTCAATGGTTTTGAGTCACCCTGTTAAAGGATTTGCAGTAAGCCAGTTAAAGCTACCCTGTTAAGGGATTTCCTAACTGTTGAAGTGGTTAGAGATCAACAGGTATTACAATGATCTGGTAATAGCACTTAATGCCAATGCAGATCCGTTTTAGCTCCTCTTCACCTTCTGCACTTACACTCTACAGGTATCACTTCTCTCCTCTAGTCTAGCAAGAATCACGTATCCCTTCACTTGGATACACACACACACACAACTTTTTCCAACAACCTCAGAAAGAAACACAACATCGACCTTATAGGAAACAGATAGGTCAGTAGCATAAACCCTAAACCCTAAACCTATTAGGTTAAGCAATTCAAACGGTTCAATCCAAACCGTTGAGCACATTGCATTAAATGCAACAGTCTTGAACCAATCTCAAGACGTTCTCCATCGTTCATTTTCCACTAATTTCATGGTGGCTAATAACCCATTATGCATTATCACTATTTACAGACTTCGCACATTCCCGAGGTAGATAGGAACAATCTCCTTCATGCAAGATCCTTCACGTGTACAAGGCTGACATGGCAACACGATCTATTCTTCGTTACAATGCTAACTCATCACACAAAGTCACCAATTGAGTCACATAGGCTTGAAGAACTCCAACTGGAAACCCTGAAGTTGAGACTACCAACCGGTAGTCATACAAAGCTTCCATGTACCGGTTCCCATAACCACATACCGGTTCACCTTGAACAAACACACCGCTTCACTTTGACACATATACCAGTTCACAATGTTATACCGGTTCTCACATATACCGGTTCTTGGTAACATACCGGTTCTCTCTTCTTCAGCATATTGACATCAATGACAACATACAATGTCATAATGTCCTCATATCGGTTCACATAATGCCAACAATTACTTCATACATTTGCAAGCATGTGTGTGTTAGGGTTTTGTCATGTTCATGCCATTTCATACAACAAATGTGATTATATTCGAGAAGTAAAACATCATTATCAACCATCGTAGATTTAAGGTATACCTTTCCATTATTTACTTTAGTATTTGCAATATTTCATTCAAGGTTGATTCCTCAACTAGGGTTTAACTTAGGCAAACCCCTATTCCCAACACATTTCCCTTTCCTTCTGTGTGTAGGAAATAGGCGTGCGGTTGTACTTCTAGAAATAAGCTCCAGACACAAAGACGGGAAACCCTTTTCAGCAATCAAAATTTTTTGAAGACCAAGAGGGGGCGTCCTGGTCCCCACACATAGTCCTTGCTATTTTTGGCAGTTTTCATAAGATAGTTCCAAATCAGCTCACATTACTCAGATCCAGGTGCACGGCGAAATCCCAAACTCATAACTCACCGTTTCTACATATTTTGTCTCCAATTTCAACATTCTACTTATTTTAACAATTCAACTTACAAAAGAGAAAAACCCAAATTAATCCAATCCACTCAATATTTAGTCCTTTTCTCATTTAGAATTAGATCTAGTGGATTCATCTCCTCTTTTGAATGTAAATTCCTCCAAGTGAAAATTGACTTAAATGATTTCTCCCTTCCATGTGGAAAATTTGCTAAGCTCAAATTTTTCACTTTACAATTTGGTGAACCTAACTTCTTACACCATTAATTTTTATTTTTATTTTCAAATATGAGTGTATGAAATTTAAAATTCAAGTTTTCATTTACAAGTGTGATTTTATTGCAAATTTTAAAAATTTAGAGGTTAATTTTATAAAACCCTAATTTTTAATTTCAAAATTGAGCTTGTGAATTGCTTAATTTGGGTTAATTATTTTAGATCTAAGTGTTCTTCAATTTCAAAATTCAAAATTTCATCTACAAGACAAATTTCACAATTAGTTTTTAAAATTAATTGGTTAATTTCAAAAACCCTAAATTTTAAAAAAATTTAAAATTGAGCTTGTGGGTTGTTTAAATTTTGAATTTCCCTCTTCAAATTTGGTTGCTAATTTCAATTCAAATTCAAAATTGCAATCTTGGATCAAATTTCAATTTCAAATTTAAATTTTAAAATTACGTGGTTAATTAGACAAACCCTAATTTTTAAATTTAAAATAATCTTATGCATTTTCCAATTTTTCAATTTCCAAATTTCATCTTAGATCTAATTTTAATTTAAAAATTAAGTGGTTCTTTTTACAAAGCCCTAATTTTAAATTTAAATCTCTTGTGGACAATTTTAAAATTAAGTGGTTAATTAAAAGAGCCATAATTTTTAAATTTAAATTAATTCTGAAATTTCAACATTTCAATTTTTAATTTTAAAATTAAGAGGTTATTTTCACAAGGCCCTAATTTTAAAATACAATCTCTTTTGGATAATTTTAATTTTAAATTAAGAGGTTATTTTCACATAATCCTAATTTTAAATTTCAATTTCCTTAGAGGTTGCATTATTACATTTTATTATTTCAATCAATTGGCTTATTTAATTGAATAATCATTTTTCTAAAATTTTGCATTATTCAAATTCAAAATCTCAAATTTCAACTTTCAAATTTCAAAATTCAAACTTCAAATTTTAAATTCTCATTTTATTTAATTTTTCAAAATTTAAATTTAAAAAAAAAAATCAAATCAAGTTTGTGAATCTCATCAATTTGAATAAATTAGGAGGTTTTATTTATAAAATCCTAATTTATTTCAATTTTCATCATGGAAATCAGTGGGCTTGATTTATTTGCTATTTCACATATGATTACATTGTTTTTTATGTAGATTTATTACAATCATGTGTTGGATAATGGCTCCCACTTTTTGGTACATCCTGATTTTTGCTGAAATCATACATTTTTTAGAAAATATAATGATTTAAGCTTTACGAGGTCCCATTTGAAGTAATTAATTGAAGAGAGTTAGATCAAAGGCTCTTAGATCAAAATTTCTTGGATAGAACCTCTCTACTTCTAAATCATATTTTCAATGGAGTCTCATTTGCATCTATCAAATGCTGATAAAAAACCAATTTTACATTAGCTTTTGGGGGGTCAAATAAATTCATTTAGAAGGTTTTGTTTTTTAAATCATTTAGTCCTTATTATAAGCTTTCCAAATAGTATATTTTTTAATATATTTTTGTTTTCTTTCTTATGAATGTAGGTTTTTCACCAAACATGAACTTTATTCAATGCATTGGGAAAAGTAGTAAACTAATTCAAAAAAATATGAAAAATATCTATGCCCTAGGTATTGATATCTTCTTTCTAACAAAACAATAAAATTGAATTTTGATATATATAGACCAAGTTATGTGTTCAAACGTACATCTATATCTAAATTAAAATTAGTCGGACTTCAAAACTAAATAAAATGAAAAATATTCAACATATCACTATCAAACCAACTGCATGCCCTAGGTATTGATGTCACAAACCAAAATTCAAAAGAATTAAGTTTTTATCATTTATAGAAAAAAAGTTATGCATTTCAGGATGCACATCACTTTAAAAAAATACTGTTTGCTATGAAAAACTACTTTTCGAGGGAGATGGAAAAATCAATAAAATTTTATAAAAAAAATTTTGAAAAAAATATATTTATAATCTACAAACAAGATGTTACAAATCACTAGTTTACATCATCTTCAAATTCTTAATGGTTTAAAAGTTATAGGTGCCGGAAAGTGAAGGTTTTTTTCAAAATGTTCAGCTAAGTGTCAAAGTTGGTCAAAAAAAGGGAACCAGTATTGTGAGTTCACCCAGCCTGTTTTATTTATAAAATCCTAAGTTATTTCAATTTTCATCTTGGTAATCAATGGGATTGATTTATTTTCTATTTCACATATGATTGCATTGTTTTTTACGTACATTTATTACAATCGTGTGTTGGATACTGGCTTCTCTCACTTCATGTTGCTTCTTTTCATTCATAGCACTTGGACATATTGCATTTTTAGGATTTCTAAGTTGATTCCCTTTCATCAAGTTGATCTCAAATCTTTCATTTATCATGTACGTTGTGTTATGGTGATTTTTTTGGGCAAATGCATTTCACATGTAGATCACCTAAAAGCTTTTGTAGATCCTAATCCTAGAGATGACACTGAGAAACCTAATACTTATACCTCCCCTAGGGTATCCAATGTGAATGAAGAAAGAGCTAATACTCCTATCAATGATCTCTCTAATGCAGAGAAAGCATTGAAAATCAATATGGCCATTGTTGGCAACAACAATGAAGGAAGACTGAGAGGGAGGGGGGGTGAATCAGTCTTCACCTAATCAACAAACTTAATCACAAATACAGATCTGATAAACTACAAAATAACAAAGATAAGCAAATTGAAAGCACCACACACAACACCAAGATTTTGACATGGAATACCCAATTAATGGAATAACCATGGTGGGAACCTACCCACAATAATGTGATACTCTGTAGTAGTATGTATTACAATGGGGAATGCACATGCATTCAAGCACCCTGCCTAGAGCTCACTTCTCAAATATAATGACCCAGAAGGCTACAACCCTCAGGGAAGTCTCACTGACTTACAACAAGATTCAGACTACAATCTGGAAGGAATGAATTGAAAGAATAACATCTTCTGTAGTACCCCTTACTCGATCAAACTTTTAGACTCATGTTTGACTTATGTTGACTCTTTTAGTAGATACATTATTGTGATATTTTGCTTAGACATTATGCAATATGGTGATATGCTTTATTTTGATTTGCAGTATATGTTTCATGCAGTATTTCCTTATGGATGTTTAATGTGATTTTTATTGGATTACTATCATGGACTGACACATTTAATTTATACATGCAATGTGTTACATTCATTTTTTGTATTTGTAAGTGTATGGGGTGCAAGGGGATGATTTTCTCTCACTCACCCCGATGAGACAGGGAACACCATGATTCTCCTTCATCAGTGTGTGTGTCGTGTATTTTATATATATGTCTATATGCACGTGTGGTTCTTTGATGTAGGACATTGCAGGTACAAGTACTGGGTAGGTACGGGGTATCAACTCCACCTGGTTTCATAGGTCTGAGCATACCTTATTTGTTCAATGGGAGTGGAGGAGATAGTTGTTAGACCCTAAAATTGACCCACAGTTACACTCATGTGAGTGTCGTCAGTCGGTCGTCATTTCCCATTTGACCTTTGTGTGAGTCATGGTTCTTTGGCATTTTTGTTGTGAGTCGTCGTGTGGTTATTTCTCGTTTTACATGCCCCCTGTTAGTTAGAAAAGTTGGTTTGAATGAATATTGTTATTTCTTATTGGTGTATTTAAATTAAATTAATATGCCTTTATGATTATTGATTTAACTAAATAAATTGAGTTATTAAATTTAAATGGCTAAAGTGCATGTTATATTTAAGAAAAGTAATTGTATTTATTTGAGAAAGGAAATAAAGTTAAAAAGTATGCTTTTAGAACTCTTAATTTATATGTTGAGTTATTTTAAATTTTAGGAAAAAGAAATGAGAAAAAGAACATATCTCCATTGACCTTTTGGAGGAGATTTGATTTTACCTTTTTGGGGAAATTTTTTATTGGTTGAATAAAACTTTTAACCTAAAAGTTTTAGGTTAAAATATTTTCATATATTACCTGAGAGTTCATGGGAAGGGAGGTGGAAAATTTTGGAAGCCAGGTTTTGAAAACAAAATTGGAAATTGGATTGAGGATTGAGGATTTGGTGCAGGTTGAAGCTCATCTCCAATTTTCTTCCAAGAGTGCATTTAAGGTTGGGTAGATTTTGTTCTTTCCTTTTGTTGCCAAAATTTGAAATGTTTTAAATTTCTTCCTCTGTGTGTGTTTGGAAATTCGTGGAATTCTTTTGGAATTTTTATATTTAGTTTGAGTTATGGGAACAGAGTGTTTTACATTTGAGTTTATCTCTTCCCAACTTAATTTGTTATTTTTGAAGAAACTGGTTTTTAGAACTAGAAAAATTATTTTTATGTTTGTGCTTTCAAGTTGAATAATTTGTGTTAAATCCCTTCATTTCTAGTTTATAAGTAATAGATTTACTTTCTATTTGTTTGGGAATTTTCAAGTGTTTAAGAACAAAGGTTATGCTGGCAAAATTTTTACAAATTGGCCTCCATGTGTGTGTTCTTGATTTTTTTTCATTTGTCCAAGAACAATGGAAATTTGGATTAAATCCTCTCTATTTTGGTTAAATTTGTTATGAATTTTGCCCAAATTCATTTGAATTGGGTCTTATTGGTATCTATTTGTAAACATAAATTTTTATTAAGAATTTTTCTTTCAAAAAAAAAAGTATGTTTACTCTGTTTTTACAGAGTGCATTTTGGTGCAGGAAATTTTACCAGTAATTTTATTAAATTTAAAAAATAGATATATATTTATGGACCCACGTGTTGGCATTGCACACTCTAATGGTAGTTAAATTTGATTGAAGATCTTGTCATTGATGGCAACCTTACAATCTTATGGCACCGGCAGGCACCGACACCGACAGACTCTACACCGGCAGATAGTTCACCGGCAGCGACAATAATGTTTACCGACACCCTAGCTGACAAGATTTTGATTATTGTATTTTGTATTTAATTGTAATATCTTTTTGTAAGCCGACATGGCATGTTGTAATAAGACTCATATATAAGTATTAGATCTTGTAGATCATTTGAGAGAGATGCAAGATGAGGATAGATATGATGGATATGTAGAGTGAATATTAAGGCAGATTTTGTAGAAGGGCTTATGGTTATTATATGAGCTTAAACTGGTATTGAACCTGGCATAGCAGATATTGTTTTGTAGTAGTACATTATATTGGATTCTCATAGTCCATTTTGTAATTTAGTGAGACTTCCTTTTGTAATTGAGTAGTGAGCTCTAGGCAGTTGGCCTTCCTACATGTGCAGGCCCCTCTTGTAAGTAATATCCATTCATTGGTCAGTGAGTGAATATTGTGGGTCACAAATCCCACCGAGGTTTTTCCCACACCAGGTTTCCTCGTTAAACATCTTGTGTTATGGTGTACTTTCTATGTTGTCTTTACTATTCTTATTTACTGCATTAATTCTTGTTTACCGCTACATTGTTTTGGAATGCAAAATACTTAATAAAGTCAAATATTCTGTAAATCGGTTAGATATTGATTCACCCCCCCCCCCCTCTCAGTATCTTTGGGACTATCATCAATCCTAACAATTGGTATCAATGCCCGGTCCTTTATTTTCAAAAGCCTAACAACTTGAGGAAGATTCTGACACCGGTATAGATGGAAAACTTGAGAAAGCAATTGGAAACAGCTCTTGTAGACTTTGATGCAGAAAAGTTGAAGAATATCAAACTTGAAGATGATCTAAGGACTACACAGGAATTCATTCAAGGACTTCAGGAGAATCTCACTATTGCTAGAAACAAATGAAGAGAACTTCATGAGAAGATACATGATGATGATGATGAAAAGGAAACTCTTAATGACCTTGTAAGCAAGATGAGGCAAGAAAACATGACCTTGAGGAATGAGATACAAAATATGACTATGAGATTTTGTAAAGACATTGAAGACAGAAAGAAGAATGAAGATGACTTGACTAGAAGACTCAATGATGTTGGAAATGAAAATCTAAGACTCAGTCATGAAAATGATATGTTGAAGATAGATCTAATTCACATGGAACATGACAAAACTAAACTTATGAGACATAAGGAATTTTTGGAAAATGAGTTGGGTACAACAAATCAACATAAAGAGAAAGTCAAGAAAAGTTCAGGAGAACTTGATGGTATGCTGAAAAGTCAGAAACCAAATGGAGACACTAATGGACTTGGATTTGAAGTTGGTGAAAACTCTGCTACTGCAAACAATCATAATCATAGCAAACCAGTAAGACAACCTAATGCCTACAAATTTAATGGGAAATGTTTTAACTATAACAAGCATGGTCATAGAGCAAATCAGTGTAGATCTAGAAACTATCTAAACACTAATGCACCCACCGATCAATGTTCCAAATGCAATAAAATTGGCCATAATTCATAAAATTGCAGAATGAATGTAAGATGTTATGTTTGTGGAAGATTTGGACACTTATCTAATCAATGCAGAACACAAATTGACATAGGATATGGAAAGCCTATTCAAAAAAATAATGTGACTTGTTATGCTTGTAATAAGATTGGACATATTGCAAAATTTTGTAGAAGCAAGACTTCACTGACAAATAATAAAGGACCCTGTTGGAAAGACAAAGAGAAGGTTGATGAGGTAAAACAAGAATTTTCAAGACAATGGATTAGAAAGAGAGATCAAAATGTTGATGAGACTATTCCTTCACCGATAGAACAGAGTATTACTCCACCGACAGGAGATTCTTCATCCAACTGAAAAGTAATCCTTGGGGGTATTTCAGAAAATTGAAAATTATGCAAGTTTACCCTCAGTTGATGGTGAGAAGATGAACTTCTACTTTACCGGCAGATGTGTTAAGTTACACTTAACCGATAGGCATTTATTGTGGTTGTTGAAGGAAAAGACATTATAAATCAATGTTTTTCCCTCTTTTTCATTCATCAAGCATTCAAACTTCCAGAGAGTGTGAAAAACCCGAGGGAAGGCATCCATAGCGAGAAGTGAAGCAATTTATTTCAAGCATACAAACCTATCAGGCAGATTAAGGTATTTATCAATGGCTTCCTCTGCTCTAGAATTCATTGCAAACCCTACTGTTATAGAAGTAATTAAACACCCTAGGCCCGTTTTCAAGATTATCCCTGTAGTAGCGAAACAAGATGATACCCTAGGTGCTTTTTCAAAAATCCCTAAAGGAGTTGCATATGCAGAAGACCCTAGAATTTACATGCATTACCACATTGAGGAATTGGGTTCTGAGGAAATCATGAAAATGTACAAAAATGTTATCTGTGATGAAAATGGAATTGTGAAACCCGAACATAAGGTTATTAAGACCCTAGGTTTTGTGGAAATCCTTAACATCCTGAAATTTCCTAAGGAATTTGTAAGGATTGTGCTTAGCAGAGTTCATGGTAAATTCTTTTGGCTAGACTCTGTTTGTAAAATCACTAGAGAAGCAGTTAGGGCAGTGACTAGCTTACCATCCACCGGTAGCAGGCCAGATAAAACTAAGAAAGTTTCAAATAACACAGTGATGACTTTAATAGGTGCAACCTATGACAACAGATCCCTGAGAGTTAATGATGTAAAGGATGAGAATGTTAGATTCATTAGCATGATATTAGGATAAAAAACCACACATGCTAACCGAATGAACTCAGTTTCTAGTCTATGTATTAAAAGTGCATATGATATGGTCAACAGTGATGCTAAGATAGATATATGTGAATGGTTGAAAGATGAGTTGATTGACAATATGAAGAAAATAAAAGGAGATAATAAAGGTACTTTCTATTTTGGCAATCTTCTTGTATGCCTAATGCTATATCTTACAAAAGAGGTTCCCGGTATAGGCAAGAAAGACTTTGGTTATTACATACCGGTAGGAAAACAACTATTAGATATATTCACCGGTATGGGGACAAATAAGGATAACAACATTACTGAGTATTTCCAAGCATTTAAAGAAAAAATGAAAAAAAGAGAAAGGTTACCACAAAGCATTGTAGACAAGTATCAAAAAGAAATTTGTTTTGTAATTAAGAAGGATGAGATCTGAATGGAGGCAGTTCTTTCTAGAATTGTTTGGGTGACAGAAATGGGATATGAGGCTGATGTGAACATAATTGAAACATATGCCAAAGCCCTACATGAAGCCCCTAGAGAATCAGAAGAAAAGGTTTTTGGTAGTGCAAAAATAATAGAGAGTGGTGTGCAGGCACTTAAACAAAGGAAGAGAAGAGAAAAATACATAAGGATTGCATCTAAGTAGGTTAAAGAAATAAAGGAAAACATAATGAATATCACTAGTATCAAGGAAATTGATCTAGACGGATTACAAACGGAGGCTCATCTCTCACCGGTTGGTACATCCTCTGACAGTTAAATTCTTGTTGAGTTTAGAAGAGTTGATAGGAAGAGAAAACGCTCGCCGGTACCCTCTCCTCCTCCCAAGAAAACCAGGACAACAAGACAGAAACAACAAGCAGTGAGGCCACCAGCTAAGAAGATGACACCTAGAAAGAGAAAGGAAAAATAGGTCATTCCTCCACTTGACAACCTACTAAATGAGATAACAGATGATGGAAACTTATCTAATGTTAGTAGATTATATGATACATTTACCAATGAGGAGAAGGAAAGTGTTGAAAATAGCATCATCTTACACCTTGATATTTATAAGAAAGTTTTAATAGAGGTTGTAGATGATTTGCCTAGTGATCTATATAGGTGGTTAGATGCTAAAAGGTTAGCTATTATAGAACTTGACAAGAAAATAAAGATTGAGAAACTGCTAGTTGTACATCCGGTAAAATTAGTTGAGGAAATTGATGGATTGATCAATGAAGCTAACAGAACAGTCTTTTCAAGCAGACACCGACATGTAAGTCTAATGTTTGGCAGGGTTAATGAAATCTCAGAAGAGATAGCTAACAAATGGCATATTTTCTTTGTTGAGAAAGAGAAACAAGAAGAACTGAACAGACCTAAAACATCCAAGGTATACCAAAAGGATCGAGACAAAGGAAAAGGCAAGGTAGGTGGACTACCTAATATAAAAGTGATAGATAATCTACCACCACCTTGTGTTACTCCACTGATACTAACTGACAATACACCAGCTACTAAGAATGTGGAAACACCACATGAGGATACAAACCCTGAATCTAAAATCTTGTATACTATGAACATAGATACTCAGGAGGCAAATATTGTAGTTGACATAGAAAGCACAGAGAAAAAGAAAATGGTGTTGTTGTTGAGCAACCGGCTGATAATGTTGAGATTGGATCATAGGGAGAACACATTGAGATTGGGGTTAGTGAAATGGTTACTGACAATATTGTCAATGCAAGCACTAAAAAACCAATAGAGATAGAGTTACCGACTACTGAGAATACAGAGAAACCAATTGAGATACTAGTAGTGGACAATGCAGAGGTACTGACAGAGAAACTGGCAGTGGATACCACTGAAAAACCATCAGAAAAACCGACTGACAACACTATGAAACAGGCAGAGAAACAAGCAGAGAAATAGGTTGAGAATCAAGTACATATAGAGACACTGCCACCGGCATCTACTGAGAAGCCTAAACCTTTGCTATTAGAAATGCAGACACAAATTGACCCCCCAAAGGTCGAGACAAGCAAAGTGATTGCTCCCACTGAAAGCACTAAAATTGTTAAGGTAAGTGGATAGTCATCCAGTACTTCTATGATAGAATTCAGACCAATAAATGTGACTGATGTACTTTTAGATTCTATTAAGAAAATTATAGATTATAATGAATTAGCTTATAAGGCTATAGATAACACAATACCCATTCTTAAATTGATTGCACCCAAGTGTAATGTAGATGATAAGGATTCTTTGAGTCAGTTAGACACATTGCCTAAATACATAACCGACAACATACTAACTATGGACCAAATAAATGAAGAGACATTTAAGGAGAAAATGGACAAGGAAAAAGGGGAATTATTTGGACAAACAATAAAGAAGTGCATGGAACATATTGATACCCTCTTACCGGCACTGAACAAAACAATTACGGAGTTCAAGGAACTGTAGAGAGATACCTATAAGACAAATCTTTTGATAGTGGATATTGATAAGGAAATCAGCAAAGTGCAAAAGGAAATTGATGACATAGCTAATAATATCATTGGCTCATCGAACCAATATCAGTTATTGAGAAAGAAATTGCTAGATTAGAGGAGAAACTGGAGAAGTTAGAGAAGGAAAAGGAAAGAATAAAGGGCAAAGCAAAAGAGCTTAAATGTAGAATCAGTCCAAAATTGGATAACCACATCTCTTTACGGAAAGAGATCTCTGAGGCACTTATTCAAGGGTTGAAGACACCGGAAGAGAAAATGCATCATCTCACCAGTACTATTTAGAGATCAGAAGCAGCATTGAAGGATATAAATAGGTTTACTCATAGTTTGAACTTGGTGTTAGTAGACTTATTCCAAATTGTAACCAACCAGTTACAAGGTTCTAGCTGAAAACTGCACTCATTTGACAGATTTTTGACAACCTTTGTCATTGATGTCAAAGGGGGAGTAGTAGAACTAAGAAAAATGACTTGCAGAAGAGATCATCTTCTCAAGGAGAGCACACAATTTTGGTAAGATTTTTGGACTTCAATTTTGGGGACACTTTTTGGATTCTTCTCATGAGTGTTGCCATCAATGCCAAAGGGGGAGATTGTTGGTATTGCACACTCTAATGGTAGTTAAAGGTGATTGAATGTTTTGTCATTGATGGCAACCTTACAATCTTATGGCATTGACAGGCACCGGCACTGACATACTCTACACTGGCAGCGACAATAATGTTTACCGGCACCCTAGCCGACAAGATTTTGATTATTATATTTTGTATTTAATTGTAATATCTTTTTGTAAGCCAACATGGCATGTTGTAATAAGACTCATATATAAGTATGAGATCTTATGGATCATTTGAGAGAGATACATGATGAGGATAGATATGATGGATATGTAGAGCGAATATTAAGGCAGATTTTGTAGAAGGGTTTATGGTTATTATATAAGCTTAAACCGGTATTGAACCTGGCATAGAAGATGATGTTTTGTAGCAGTACATTATATTGGATTTTCATAATCTATTTTGTAAGTCAGTGAGACTTCCTTTTGTAATTGAGTAGTGAGCTCTAGGCAGTTGGCCTTCCTGTATGTGTAGGCCCCTCTTGTAAGTAATATCCATTCATTAGTCAATGAGTGAATATTGTGGGTCACAAATCCCACCGAGGTTTTTCCCACACCGAGTTTCCTTGTTAAACATCTTGTATTATGGTGTGCTTTCTATGTTGTCTTTACTATTCTTATTTACTGCATTAATTCTTATTTACCGCTACATTGTTTTGGAATGCAAAATACTTAATAAAGCCAAATATTCTGTAAACCAGTTAGATACTAATTCACCCCCCCCCCCTCTCAGTATCTTTGGGACTATCATCAATCCTAACACCATGTGGGAGGGGACCCACCTTCCCCAAGCACGTGGGATGGTAGATGCTACTACCATTAGTAGCCACTACTACCATATGGTAGCAATGCTACCATTGGTAGCTTCTGCTACCACATGGTAGTAGCTGCTACCATTGGTAGCAGCCCACGTTTTCTTCAAACCCACATGCTAATAAATGTGCTTCGTTGTGCTTTTTGACAACGTTTAAAAAGAATAAACATTTTCGCCCAAATTTTAATAGTATTCAGATTTTTATATCATAATAATATGTGTGTGTGTGTGTTATTTTAAATGTAAACTTTCCTTTATGATTATTGTCAATAAATTAGCTTTATCTATTATTTAAGTTAATTTTGTTGATATGATATATATACATAATATAATATGTGTATATAAGTATTTATATATTTGATAAATATATATTTATATACATATATGTATATTATTTTTATTTATTTTTTGATAAAAGTGGATATACCACTAAATTATATTAATATATTTTTAGTTTTTTACAAGGTGTCTGGTTCAATGAACACTGAAGGGAAAGAACCAGTAAGAAAACCCTTCAATATTGCTTAATAAACACAAAGCTTACCTACCCATTACAAATAGTCATCTGGGCACATTCCACCAAAACCCCATCCCATATTACATAATCTTTTCATTAGACACAAAATAAGTTGCCATGAGAGGCATACAAGCATAATATATCATTCAAATCATAGAGAAGAGAAACAACCACCAAAAAACTGAAAGATCGGCACAAAAAGTCATCCACGAATCACCCCTGTCTACAAAGAACAAGTCTCCAAGCCACTTATTAGCATGAGACAAAGAACAAGAAAAGAAACCACTACAAGTGAGCCTGCCAAGATAATAACCATGAGCAAACAAAGAATAATCCATATAAGAAGGAGGAGAAGCTGGAAACCCGATGGAACCAAAATGAGGCCAAGCCAAAGAATAACCCATAAAAATAGCCAAGTAAGAAAAAGAGAGATAAGAAACCACCGCATATACCATACCACCTGCAATTTCCAAGACCCCAAAGATAACCACCATCTTCCAAGCCTTAACAAATTCATTCGAATGAAACAGATCATCTTAACATATGAGAAGAACCACCAGAATAAAGGAGAGAAAATCATGGAAAAAGAAAAATCAAAGCCCGTATATAAACCAAGCCAAGTGAGAGAGACCATCATGAATGCAACCTTGGCGAAGCACGATACAACACAGAAAGTGCAGAAACCAAACATACCCAAGCATAATTACCAAACCCACTGGCCGAAGGAGTAAACAAAGCACATCCAGACATAATTACTCAATCAAGCAACTAGGCTGCAAACCATGATAAAAATAACTGCCAAAGAAACTTAAATAATTAACCGAGACGAAATCACTAAGAAGTTGTTGCAAACAAACTTACCCAAGCACTTCCCACCATGATTACCAAATCAAGAAACCAACTGCAAATCATGATAAAGAAGAAATGCCAACTCATAATAATGAACAGCTGAATAAGAGCGTGTACATGTATCAAACCTGTGATTAACCAAATAAACCCAATCTGCCAGATGGGATAACACTACATGGATGAAGATCAAACACCCTCCATGCTCGAAAAAGAAGTTGCCATCCTCCTTAATGTAATGAGGATAAAGAACACTTACCACCATGATAACCAAATCAAAACATCCAACCTGCAAATCAAAATGCCCACTAACAGTAATAACCAACTGTGTGAGGGCATCAAAACCTTAGAATGATCAACTAAGTACAGTCTGATAGACAAGATACAAACCGCAACGATGAAGCTCCATCACCCTCCTTACTCATAGAGGAAATACTTACCATGTATGCCATCAGCAAAAATGTTGCCATAAGGCCAGACAACACCCCCCCTAATGCAATACATGAAAGAATATCCATAATGAATAGGGAATGTGATGAAAGCAACAGACCGCAAACAATCAAAAAGGAAACCACCCATCAAAGATCAGATTACACATGCCATACTGTGTTAGATTCAATGATAGTCCCAAAGACACTGAGAGGGGGGAGTGAATCAGTGTCTAACCGATTAACAGAATATTTAAATTTATTTATAACTTTGCGACCCAAAACAATGTACCGATAAATAAGAATTAATGTAGTAAACATAAATAGTAGAGACAACATAGAACACACCATAGAACAAGGTATTTAACAAGGAAACCCAGTGTGGGAAAAACCTCAGTGGGATTTGTGACCCACAATATTTACTCACTGGCCAATGAATAAATACTACTTACAATAAGGGGCCTGTACATGCAGGGAGGCCAACAACCTAGAGCTCACTACTCAAAAAAGAGTAACACTAACTACAAAAGTGGATTATCAAATCCAATGCAATGTACTGCTTAAAACAACATCTCTAATACCAGGTTCAGTACTGGTTTAAGCTCAGTCAATAACCAAAACCTTCGCTATCAACTATATCACCTTATACAATAAAATTGTTTTCTCACACACATATCATACAACTCCTATCTCTCTCTCATATCAAAATGACCTATAAGATCTCATACATATATGAGTCTTTTACAATATACCATGTCGACTTACAAAAGATAATTACATTATAAAATAATTCATATAAACAAAACTTTATACCATGTCAACTAGAGTGTCAGTATGCTTGTTGTCGATGTAATCTGAATGTCGATGAAGTGCAAGTCGGTGCCGGTGTCTGTCGGTGTATGAAGTTTGTGATGTTGGGCATGTAGAAACCAATTGTTGATGAGTTGTCAGTTGGTTTCCATCAATGACAACATCAACTATTCTCATAAGAGTGTAGAATGCCAACAATCTCCCCCTTTGGCATTGATGGCAACACTCATGAGAAAAATCAAAACTGAAATCCAAAAAGATGTGCTCCCCCTGAGCAAGTGATCTCCTCTGTACATGCATTTTTCTCACCACTACCCCCCCTTTGACATCAATGACAAAGGATGTCATAAATAATCAAAAGAGTACAAAAATGCTACCTCAAGGTTTGTAACCAGTTGGTTACAATCTGAAAGATGTCCGCCAAAATCATATCCAGACTCTACATAAATTTGTTGTTGTCATCTAAAGTTGCCTCTATCTGTTGGATCATACCGGTGAGATAGTGCATTTGCTACTCTTGTGATTGCTCTCTTTGTACTGTTACCTTAGATAATTTAGCTCTCTAAGTAATCAGATTATCCATCCTTAGACCAATTTTTTCCTTTAATTCTCATGCATTAGACCTTATTCTTGCCTTCTCTTTCTCAAGTTTTTCTAACTTTTCCTCAAAAAATGCCATTTCCTGCTCAAAAACTGATATAAGTCCGGATGAACCTATAATATTGTCTGCGATGTCATCAATTTCTTTCTATGTCTTCTTGATCTCCTCATCAATGTCCTCAGTCAAATAGTGAGGTTTACATGCTTCCCTATATAGCTCCTTATACACCAAAATTGTAGAATTGAGTACTGGTAAAAGTGTGTCCACATGATCGGTACATTTCTTTATGGTGTTTTCAAAGAATGTGTTTTTCTCTTTTTCAACTCTCTCCTTTATGATATCCTCATTCACTTTATCTATAGTTATTACATTATCATAAATGAATTTGGACAATGTGTCCAATTTCCCTAAAGAATCCTTAATGTGATCTATCTGACATGTAGGTGCAATCATTTTCAAGATAGGTAAAGTGTTATCAATTTCCTTAAAATCCAATTTATTGCAATTAGTTATCCTCTTAATAGAATCCAAAAGTACCTCTGTTATGTTAGTGGGTCTGAATTCACCTATAGATGTACTCGGTTCAGCTGTAGATTTCATCTCAATGGATGTCTGACCAATCACCTTAACAATATCCTCTTTGCTTCGATCAGATGTATCTATTTTACTTTTATTTTCCTCTAGTGGATCTGTCTGTGTTTGCAGCTCAACCTTTAATGGTTTCTCAAATTGTTTCAATGTCTCAACATGAACCTCTGCCTTAGTTTGTTTCTCTGAAAGTTCTACTACTGGTTTCTCATATTCTAGTGGCCCTATGCTAGTACCATTGTCCTTTGTGGGTTTTTTAGTCTCTGTCGGTTGCTTTGTTTGATTTGGTATCTCACTTTTCTGAGAGTCAACAGTTTGTGTCAGTTTCTTTGAAATCTTGCTATTATCAATATTATCTGTCTTAACCTCTGAAGTTTCCTTGTCTACAACAATGTTTACCTCTTGAGTATCCACATTCATTGTAAAGAGTATCTCAGACTCTGGATTAGTATTGTCAAGAGTTATACCTTCAGTATCAATAACTGGTGGATCTTCTGTGTGTACCCGTGGTGTATCCAAAGGTGGTGGTGGAATATTATCTGTAACCTTTATGTTTGGAATACCACCAACTTTGTCTTTACCCTTGTCCTTGTCTTTCTGATATACTTTGAATGTCTTCTTAGGTCTACTCCTTTCCTCTTGTTTTTCTTTTTCTACAAAGAATATATCCCATTTGTCTGCAATCTCATCTGCAATTTATTTTACCCTCCCAGCCATTAGGCTCACTTGTCGGTGTCCACTAACAAATACTGATCAGTTAGCTTCAGAAAAAAGTTCATCTATTTCTTCTATAGAGTTTACCAAATGTGCAGCTAAGAGTGCTTCAACTTTCAACTTTTTACCCAATTCCATCATAGATGTCCTTTTGGCTTCTAGTCTCATGTATAGATCATTTGGAATCTCATCAATCACTTCTATCAACACTTTCTTGTAAATATCTAAGTGCAAAATAATACTTTCTTCAATTGTGCTCTTGTTAGAATCACTGGAATAATTATACCATTTATTCACATTAGATAGATTACCTTCCTTTGTTATCTCATTCAGTAAATCATCTAGTGAGGGGGTAACTTGTGTCTGTTTCTTCTTTGGTTCCCTAACTACTTGTTGCTTCTTCCTTAGTGTCTTGGTTTTCTTAGGTGAAAGAGAGGGTACCAGTGAGGGTTTTCTCTTCCTTTCTACTCTTTTAAACTCAACAGCCTTACCACTGTCAGTATCAAAGGATGTTACAACTGGTGAAACATGTGCTTCAGGTTGTAGTCCTTCAAGCTCACTAGCTAATATACCACTGATGTTCATGACATTTTATTTGATTTCCTTTACCTTCTTGGAGGCATCTCTAATAAATTTTTCTCTTCTCTTTGTCCTTTTTTGCATAGATATATTGCTCTCTATGGTTTTTGCATTTCCAAAGAATTTCTCAGAAGGCTCTCTTGGTGCATCAAGTAGAGCTTTAGCATAAGTTTCTAGAATAGATAGGTCTACCTCATAACCCATCTGAGTAACCCAAATAGTTCTAGGGCTTACTACTTCCATCCAAGTTTCATCTCTCTTAATCACAAAACATATTTCCTTGTCATATTTGTGAACTATGCTCTATGGTAGTGTCTCCCTTGCTCTCATCTTAGATTGGAATGTTTTGAAATATTTTGTGATGTTCTTAATACAGTGAGTGCCCATACCAGTGAAAGCATCCTGTATCTATCTTCCTAACGGGATGTCATAACCAAAATCCTCTGACCTATGTCAAGTACCTCCTTGGTAAAGTACAACATTAGGCATACTAGAAGGTTTCCAAAATGGAAAGTACCTTTCTTGTCTCCCTTAATCTTTTTCAAATTGTCAATTAATTCATTCTTAAGCCATTCACACACATCAATCTTAACATTATTGTTCACCATTTCATATGCACTGTGAATACATAGACTAGAAACAAAATTTAGTCTATTTGCATGAGTTGCTTTGTAACCTAGTACCATACTCACATACCTCACATTGATATCCTTAACATCATTCACTCTAAGTGACCTATTATCAGATGTGTCTCTGGTTAAATCCATAACTCCTCTGTTAGGTATCTTGTTGGTTTTATCAGGACTACTACTGGTTGAAGGTAAACCAGTAACTACCTTAATTGCATCCTTGGTTATCTTGCAAACTAACTCTAACCACATGAATTCACCATGGGCTCTGCTTAATACAATTCTAACAACTTCCTTTGTAAATTCGAGAATGTTCAGAATCTCTACAAAACCTAAATCTTGCATAATCTTATGTTTGGGTTTGATCACACCATTTCCATTGGTAATAACCTCATTGAATATCTTCTTTATATCCTCGGTCCCTAGGTTTTCTATGTTGCAATGTATGTATATTCTAGGGTCTTCTACAAATGCTACACCTTTTGGTATTTTTGAAAAAGCTCCTACAAAGTCATCTTGTTTCACAATCTCAAGGATAATCTTGAATACGGGTCTAGGGCGTTTGACATTTTCCATAATAGTAGGGTTCAAAATAAACTCTGGAACTAAAGATGAGGAAGCCATTTCAAAGATAAATACCTCTTAATTGAAATTAGAATGCTTGAAAGCCACTTCACAGCTTCGCCTTAGAATGCCTTTGCTCAATTTTGTGCTCTTTAATAGTTTGAATGCTCAGTGAATTCAAAATAAGGGTTTCATAGTGCTTTATAGCTAAAAAACATTCTTCAAACTGCATTAAATGCTCGCCGGTTAAGTGAAAACTTAACACATCCACCGATAAAAAAGAAATGTATCCTCTCACCATCAACCGAGGGTAGAATACAAGATCTTCAACTTGTTGCAATACCCCCTAAGGATAATTCCTCAGTTAGATGAAGAATCTCTTGTCGGTGGAGGATTACTCTGTTCTACCAGTGCAGAGATAGTTTCATTAGTTTTGTGATCACTCTTCTTAATCCATTGTTTTGAAAATTCTTGCTTTACTTCATCTACCTTTTCTTTGCCCTTCAAACTAGGTCCTTTGTTGTTTGTCGATGCATTCTTGCTTCTACAGAATTTTGCAATATGTCCAATCTTGTTGCATGCATAACAAGTTACATTATTCCTCTGAATAGCCTTTCCATATCCTTGACTGGTTTGTGATTTGCATTGATTAGATAAATGCCCAAATCTTCCACAAACATAACATTTCACATTAAATCTGCAATTTTATGAATTATGACCAACTTTGTTGCATTTGGAACATTGACCGGTGGGTGAGTTTGTATTCTGGTTATTTCTGAATCTACACTGATTTTCTCTGTGACCATATTTGTTATAATTAAAACATTTCCCATTAAATTTATAAGCATTAGGTTGTCTTACTGGTTTGTTCTGATCTTGTTTGTTTGCAGTACTAGAACTTTCTCCATGTTCAAATCCAAGTCCATTTGTATCTCCATCAATATTCTATCTTTTAAGCATGTCATCAAGTTCTTCTGAACTTTTCTTAAATTTGTCTTTGTGTTTATTTGCAGTAGCCAACTCATTTTCCAGAATTCCAACTTGTCTCACAAGCTCAGCTTTATCAGGTTGCATGTGAATCAGATCTGTCTTTAGCATATCATTTTCATGACCAAGTCTCATATTTTCATTTCCTGCTTCATTAAGTCTCCTAGTCAAATCTTCTTCATCCTTCTTCCTGTCTTCAATATCCTTACATAACCTCATAGTCATATCTTGCATTTCATTCTTCATATTGTTGTTTTCTTGTCTCAACTTATTTGCAATGTCTCTAAGAGTCTTTTTCATCATCATCATTATGTATCTTCTCATGAAGTTCCTTTCTCTTATTTTGTGCTATAACCAGATTTTCTTGAAGTCCTTTAATGAATTCCTTAGTAGTCTTCAGATCATCTTCAAGTTTGATATTCTTCAATTTTTCTGCATCAAAATCTTCAAGAGCTCCTTCCAACTCTTTTATTAAGTTCTCCCTCTATACCAGTCTCAGAATCTTCCTCAAGTTGTTAAGCTTTTGCAAATAGAGGACCAAGCTCTGATACCAATTGTTAGATTCAATTACAGTCCCAAAGACACTGAGAGGGGGCGGTGAATTAGTGTCTGATCGGTAGCAAAATATTTAAACTTATTTATAACTTTGCAACCCAAAATAGTGTACCAGTAAATAAGAATTAATGCAGTAAACAAAAATAGTAGAGACAACATAGAAACACACCATAGAACAAGATATTTAACAAGGAAATCCAGTGTGGGAAAAACCTTGGTGGGATTTGTGACCCACAATATTTACTCACTGGCCAATGAATAAATACTACTTACAATAATGGGCCTACACATGCAGGCAGGCCAATAGCCTAGAGCTCACTGCTCAAAAAAGAGTCACACTGACTACAAAAGTGGATTATCAAATCCAACATAATGTACTTCTCAAAACAACATCTCTAATGTCAGGTTCAGTACCGGTTTAAGCTCAGTCAATAACCAAAACCTTCGCTATCAACTATATCACCTTATAAAATAAAATTGTCTTCTCACACACATATCATACAACTCCTATCTCTCTCTCATATCAAAATGGCCTATAAGATATCATACATAAATGAGTCTTTTACAATATACCATGTCATCTTACAAAAGATAATTACATTACAAAACAATACATATAAACAAAACTTTATCCCATGTCGGTTGAAGTGTCGGTATGCTTGTTGTTGATGTAATCTGAATGCTGGTAAAGTGCTTGTTGGTACCAGTGTCTGCCAGTGTATGAAGTTTTTGATGTCGGGCATGTAGAAACCAATTACTGGTGAGTTTCCAGTTGGTTGCAATCAATGACAACATCAACTATTCTCATAAGAGTGTAGAATGCCAACATACTGAATCGAGCAAGAGACCCCTGATATCAAACTTCAACCAAATAAAGACTTAAAAAAGAACACTAATGCAAGAAGAGAGAATATCCATAGGGGAGACTTCCAAATACTTGACACCTTCAACTATAGCCTTATTAGCAAGATAATCAACAATACAATTTATTTCCCTATAGCAGTGAGAGATAGTAAAGGAACTAAAACACTTCAATTGAACAAGAATTTGATCTAAAAGGTATTGTAAGTGCCAGGAAACACATTTCTTATTAGAGACCAATTGAAAGACCAGCATTGAATCCCCTTCAATGACAATATCCTTAATGCCCAAAGAGATGGCTAAATCTAGACTGAAAGATAAAGCATGAAATTCAGCAGAATTGTTGGAACCAACACCAATATATTTACACACAGCTTTGACAATCTTAGAATTGTGATAAAAAAGGACAGCTCCAATCCCCAACTTTCTTGGATTTGCCTTGGCAACCCCATCAAAATTTAATTTAAAAGAGAATTGTGGAGGAGGAGACCATTTATCAAGCCTACGCTTGACAAGAGAGGATTAAGCCTAATGCAACAACCCCATGAGATGGAATGACTCGAAGTGACTCCCATTTCCATGTCACCCAATTATCCCAATGGGAAAAGGAGCACAAATGTTCCAAATTTTCATAAATATAAGAAACAATTACCTCAGATATGGAGGATTGAATCCTATCAAGCACATCCAATAGTGAAGCAGATTTATGCTTGAAAATCCTAGAGTTTCTCTCAAGCCAGATATTCCAAATGATAATAGATGGAGCAACAACCCAAAGAGAAGAGTAAAATGATGATGACTGCAACAAAGGCCAAACCAAAAAATGAGACAATAAATTAGGACCAATAGCAGAAGACCATCCAAGCATACCATACAACTAGTACCAACAATCCAAGGCAAACGGGCAATGCAGAAAAACATGGTCCATGGATTCCATGAAGAAACCACAAAACACACAAGGAAACACCACAATAATCCCAAGCCTGTCTAATCTCATCCCAGTGAGAACTCTATCTTGAACTATGAGCCAGGCAAAGGAACCAACTTTAGGAAGACAAGCCGAATGCCAAAAGAGCTGAGAAGGCCAAGGGGAGAAAGAAGAGGAATGAGACAAGACCTTGTACCCCTCCTTTACTGAATAAGAACTTGAAGCACTCTTAGTCCAAACCAAAACATCCTCTCGATCTTGAAATACAAGTAATATTTTTTCAAGCTCCTGTACATAAGAAACTTTGATTTCTTTACTGATTGACAAAGAATCAATAGATTTCCAATGAAAAATGGGATAAGGACCCAAAGTATCAATATCACAATAATCAGCAACAAAAATACCCTAGAGACTAGTAAGGGTATCAGATAAAGGAGACCAATCAAGAGTGGAAGACAAGGTAGCATGACCATTCCAGACTTCATCCCAAAACCAAGCCTTCTTCCCATTATGAACTACCCAAGAGAGGTGAGGAAGGGTAACGGATCTACAACTAACAATAAAATTTCAAAAAGTTGATCCTTTCGGGAGAGATGAGGCTATGAAAAGCCATTCCCTAGGAGCCCCCCTCAAATACTTAGCAAACATAATGGAAGCCCATTTACTTGAAGGGTCCATATATAGCTTCTAAACAATCTTATCCCCCAAGGCTTTGTTCTAAGAAACTAAGTCTCTGATACTCGAACCCCCCAACTCCTTAGGAAGACACCCTATCCCAAGCTAAAAGAGAAATCTTCTTCTTACCCCCAATGTTATCATTCCAAAGAAAGAATCTTAAAGACACCTTGAGATCACGAACAACCTTGGGAGGATTTTTCAAAATAGACATCAAATAAATAGGAATGGAATTAAGTACTGACTTAATCAGAAAAATCTTACTAGCTAAAGTGAGTCATTTATGATTCCAAGAAGAAATTCTGGAAGATATCGCACGAACCACTTTATCCCAAGACATTGCCTTATCTGATCCAACAAAAAAGGGAATGCCTAAATACTTACAAGAGAAAGAACCCACTTGAAAACCCCAAAAATGAGTCAATCTATTCTGAACTAGAGGGGAAACATTCAGGAAAAACACCTTTGATTTAAGACTATTAACTTTCTGCCCAGAAAATGAAGAGTAGTCATCAATAATCTTTTTGATAACTCTGGCTTTTGCCAGTGAGGCTGGACCAAGCAAGAGAGTATCATCCACAAAAAGACAATGGGATTGTGAAGTCGGATACCCATCAATTTTAATACCATTCCAAAGACCTGAAGATCTAGCATCAGAAATGACCCTGCTTAAAGCCTCAGCCAGAAGAATAAAGAGAAAGGGGGGGGAGAGGATCCCCTTGCCTAACCCCTCGAGAGGAAGAGAAAAAACCAGTAGGAGAACCATTGAGAAAAACTAAAAAACAAGATGAAGAAATGCAAGAAAAGACCCATTTAACCCAGCTATGAGAAAAACCAAAGCGATTTGGAACAGAAACTAAGGAATGCCAATCTACCCGATCATACACTTTAAGCATATCAAGTTTAAGAATCATAGTCAGAGTCTTCTAAAGTGAAATGGAATGCAGAATCTCATGTGCAACAATTGCACCCTCCAAAGTTTCCCTTCCAGGAACAAAACCACCATGATCAATAGACACAATCCTAGGAATGAGCTTAGCCAACCTAACTGAAATTGCCATAGTAATGATTTTATACAAAGTATTACAAAGAGAAATAGGACAAAAATCAGAGAAAGAGTTAGGATTGTCCACCTTAGGAATAATGACAATAAGAGTAGTGTTTAGTTCTTTCAAAATAGTTCTATTTCACCTAGACTCTTCAAGGGCTAATAAAACATCATTCCCCACAAAGTCCCAACATTTCTGAAAAAACAAAGTTGTCAACCCATCCGACCCCGGAGCCTTCTCTGGAGGCATGCAAAAGACCACCTCTCTTAACTCACCATTAGTAAAAGGATCCATAAGCATCTTATTATCATCCTCATTAACAAGTGGGGGGACTAAATTAACAAAATTATTATCCAAAGAGACTGACTCAGTAGACAACAAAGACTTAAAAAATTAAACAGCCTCTGAAGCAGTTTCACCATCATCAAACAGACAATTCCCATTGAAATCATGAATACAAGATATTCTTTTACGCTGCCTCTTTAGCTTGGTTGAAGAGTGAAAAAACTTAGTATTCCTATCACCTTCTAATAACCATAAATCCCTAGATTTCGGTCTCCAATAAGATTCTTCTCGAGCCAGAACTTCCTCAAGTTGGGCTTTCAAACATTTAAGCCTATTAAAGGACAAGGAACTCATACCCAAAATCAAAATAACCTCATTAATCTGCTCAATTTCCTCCTAAATCCTAGCCTTTTCCCCAAAAATATTCTTAAAATGCAAAGTATTCCAATCTCTAATATTCCCTTTAAGAAAAGCCAATTTCTTAACTATTTGAAACATCCTAGATCCATTGACATGTGGAGTAGACAACCACCACATTTTCAATAGGGGCAAAAAAGATTGGCCCCTAAACCACATCAGTTCGAATTTGAAAGGAAGCTTCCTAGGGGCCCTATCCTCAAGACTAGAAAATAAAATAGGGAAATGATCTAAACCAGTAAAAGGAAGAATTGAGGAAAAGAAATCCCGACCAGAATTATACCAACTTTCAGACACCAAAAAATAGTCCAACCTTTCAGCAATTTGACAAAAATCCTTTCTCATATTAGTCCAAGTGAAAGGGCCATTTTGAGTTTTACAATCAACCAGGTTCAAATTTTTGATAAAATGACAAAAATCATCAATAATATGCTTGTTTGGAATGATACCCCCAACTTTCTCATCAAGACTTGAGATAGCATTGAAGTCACCCCCAAGAACCAAAAAAGAACCCTTCAATGGGGAAGCAATAAAAACTAAACTCTCCCAAAGTTTCCTTTTCTCAACAATGCTAATAGGACCATAAATATTGAAAAGCCAGAATTTAGTATTAGAAAGTCTACTATTTACTAAACCAAGCATCCAATTGGAGGAAGAGGAAACCAAAGAGAGATCCACACTAAAATCATTCCAAAGAAAATCAAGCCCTCCCGAAGCCCCCACAGAGGAAGAAATACAAAATTTCCAAGGCTTCCAAGAGGAAAACAAAAATTCTGCAGAAGACAAACTTAACTTGGTTTCTTGCACCATCACAATATCACACTTCATCAATTCCAATTGAGACTTGGTCAAGCGTCTTTTGTTAGGGGCATTTAAGCCCATGACATTCCAAGATATGATCTTCATTCACCTGGAGAGGAGGCAATGGCTCCCCTCTTTTCACAATAAGAAGTCTGAGAGACCATTCCCTCAGAAAAATCCTTCTAGAGACTCCTTTTAGAAGCCAAGGCTCTTGTAACAAGCAGACTAAAAGGCTTCTTTTTCCTCTTCCTTTTGGAAGAATCCAATGGAGAAAGGAGAGTTGATTGGATACCCACATCAATTCCCAGCTGGGTCTTAACATGTTTAGGTTTATGACCCCCCTTCGCGGGAGTATTAAAAGGAGATACAGGAGAGAGTGGGGACTGGATCAAAGGCAATCCACTGGTGGAACCTAGAAGAGCAGGTTCATCAAGGAGACTATCCTTATCTTGATCCAAAACCTCAAAACCATTAGAACCCAAAGGAACATCAGGGACAAAGGAATTCATATCCTTATCCAGATCAAGCAATTCAAAAGGATTAGTTGTAGGAAATGCAAATAAATCTTTATCCAGCTTAACTAATTCATTATCAATCGAGGTAATCACTCTCTTTGCCAACTCAAAGTTAAGAGCAATATTATTTTTTTTAACAATGTTTTGCACTTGGGCAATGAGATGATCATCTAGGACAATAGGAGGACTGCCAAAAACCTTATGAGACTTAGGAAAAGAATCTGATCTGCTTTGCTCATAAGAAGGTTTAACTAGATTAACAAATTTAACAACACTAGTAAGCAGAGAATTAACCTTATCAACACATTTAACCTTATCAAGACCCACAGATTTTGAAGAAAGATTAACAACACCAGTAGGCAATGAATTAACATTATCAACACAAATGACCCTATCAAGACCCAAGTAATTTATAGTAATAGAACAATTGGTTTTATCTGGACCAGCACCAACCCCAGCCAAGGCATGCTTGTCCAAAGGAGGGATAAAAGATGGGATATTAGAATCCTTCAACAAAGTCTGCATTTTAGCCCAAGATTGAGATTTGAGGTCCCTCTCAATAGAAGATTCAAGCATTTTAGAAGTAGATTTAAAAAAATTTATATCAAAAAATAAAGTTGAATCCATAGATACTAAGGAGTGAGCAAAACCATCAAAATCCCTAACAATGTTTTGACACCAAATACTAGCAGAAAACCTAATATTGCAGGTCTAAGGAGGGGAAATGTTTGAAGCAACTAACACACAATTTTTAACCAAAACAAGCCATCCTCAAATACTGAATGAGATAATAAGAACTTTCCAAAGGAATCCCCAATTGTTTTGCAAGATATTAGAATCAACAAATTCAGAAGGCAACTGAGGAAGTTTAAACTAAAGAGGAACCTATTTGGAGGAGACCCAAGAAGGCTCAAAGATGGGTTTCCAAATTTCTACAAAAATCAAATTCTTACCCAATCAGAAAAATGGGACCTCTAAAGCCTTATCTCTAGCTTCAGAAGAATCAAAAACAACGATGAAAGAACTAGCAGACATGACTTGGAAATACAAGGTGCCATACCAGTGTGAATGAATCCTACATTGCAATTTTGAAAGAGGAATAGCATAACCCCAAACCTAAATCATGATTGCAAGCACCTGAAGATCACAAACTTTCTTACCCAATGAATTAATAGAGGCATCAATCGAAGGCACTGGGAGCCAAAAAATTTGTGGCTTCGTAATGCCCACATCATGATTAATAGCCAAAGGATGACCATTGCCAATAGTGCCAACCGAAATTTCCCTTGGTGAAGAAATATTAGGGCTTGCCACCAACTACAACTCAACCGGGGCCTGCTTAGTAGAGGAAACCCTAGCCCCCTCACTCGGCACAACAATTAAACTAGGCTTCACCTTATTGGCACCATTGGAAGCCCTAATATTATCAGCACCAAAACCCTGTCACCAAACACGAGAAACCTTATTCACAACCTTCTAACCATGCCATCCCCTCTACCAGAAAAAACTATGGAAATAACCATAAACATAGCGATAGCGAAAGTCTCTTTGTTGATCAACCACCCAATGTGAACCCTCATTACCATATCGAACACCATGTTGAAGATCACCAAGTTGGAAACCCTATTGAATAGCCATGTCAACCCACTGCCCACCTCAAAAAACCCACTGGCGAATGTGGCCTGTATGCCACTCAAAAGGATCCACAAGTGGCGGAGGATCTACAACTGCCTCATCCCCCCAACCACACTTCGGGATGCCCACCTACATAATGATGCAAAAAATTGCCAATAATGGAGAATTTTTATAATAGATGTCCCATATATGTATATTATTATATATATTTAATGTGTTCTTTTAATATTTTTAGAAATCGTATTATTTGGTTAAATTAGATTAAATGATGCTTTTGTGGAAAATGTATTATTTGATATGGGATGTTTTTATTCGTTAAGTTATTATGATTTTTGCTTGTTCAAAAATAAAAGGGGGGAAATTGGCTATTTGTGGTTAGTTTAAAATCCTAGCCTTATTAGATTAACGATGACTTGAATTTCTTTTAAATAGTGTGGTTGTGTTTTATTAAATTTTAAGTGTTGAATTGCAAGTATATATGATTTTATTATTTTCCAAAGATTGTTTGAAATATGATCTTAGTGAATTTGGTATTCCTCAGCAAAGGGCTTATTTCGTTGCAATTCTTGTAAATGTTTAGTCATCATGTTGTAGTGTTCGTTGTACCTCTTGATCAAGTGTTATCCTTATAACCTTTTCATTTTAAACCATATTGTGCTTGTTCCTTATGGTTAACCAAGGGTTAGTAAGACTGTGTTTTCATCACCTGTATTTTTGTAGTGGTTTTATGGTTGTTAGTATCACCATTGGGTTCTCGTAGAGAGACTGTGTTTGTATAGTGTCCTATGGGAGAGTGGCTTTCGAGTGGGGGTCGCGCCCGAAGTGGTTGGCTGGATAACCCCTCGAAAGTGATTTAATAAGTGATAACTTAATAATTGATTAGGGGGTAGGTAGTTCTTAACATTAAATAAGTTATTGTACCCCACGCATGGTTGAGTGCTCATATAGACTCAAGATGTAGTGGGAAGGCTTGGAATAGAAAATCGACCACCTTGTCTTCACGAAGGGTTGATAGGGTCCGCATGAGTCTTAGATGGAACTGGGGGTTCGGGAAAGGTTACCAGGATAACCCAGGTTGGGGGCCACGACCTATGGAGGCCTACCTAGGGTAACCATCATAAGCTATGCGATGACACTCTCTCTTTAGGGTCACTAGTGTGTTGTGATGTTGAGTTCACTTGGAGTATTGTGGAGTCACTCTTGTATTGTTGACCATGTTTTTCTTATGCTTGCTTGAGGGTCTTTTGCTATCTCCTAGCCCGATGGGGTGATTCCATTTTGGGATCACATGGTCGAGTGGTAGTGCCACTTCCCATTGGATATTTATGTCCATGCCTTCATGCGAGGATTGGCTTCGCAAATATTTTTGTGGTTCGTGTTTCTTGTATCATCTCATGTTGGAGATTTTTGTATTTGAGACCTACGGGGTCATTTGTATTAGTGGATTATGTAACCTTGGTATTTGGTAAAGATGTAAATTTCACATGTATTATTGGAAGCCATGTAATTGATGAATAATGTAATCTTAAGTTATTGGATGTTTATTTTATCAGTTATCCTTATTCTTTGTGTAAATTCTTTCTTGAAGAGTAAGACACTCATGTCGGCCTCTACAAGATCTCTACATGCTTCCTTTTACATACTTCATTTGCTAATGCATATGTCAAGATTACTAAAATGGGGTAGGGTCATCCAGACCCAAGAATACTGACCCATTATAACAAAATTAAGTACAACATCTCCAAAATATAGAATCCACGCATACCCAGGATACTGCAACATGAAGCTTCAAAGAGATACTATAGATATTGACCAAAACAGCTAATATCGAGACAAATGGTTGATATCGAGATTAATGAGACCTCTAAATTATAGAACAAGGATCTTCTAGAGATTGCCGCAACATATTACCTCTATCATACTACATCATAATGCCTATCCAAAACAGCAACATCTATCCATAGCCAAAGAACTACACATACTGACTGTATATAACATTTGGACCAATCTGGGTCACATATATTGTCTAATCTAAACTGGATAGTTGGTTTGACATCAATGACAACAATATCAATAATATTCACACAAGTCTAGCAATCTCCCCCTTCGTCATTGATGGCAAAGCATATCAAAAACATATATGTGCAAATGACACAACTCCCCCTTACTCATGCAACTCCACATTCCTTTCTCTCCCTTTTGACATCAAGGACAAAGGTTGCCTTTGATGAAGAAAAAGAAGAAAAAAGGAAAAAAAGGCATAATATATGTTGTTCTCAATTTCTGATTACTTTGTTTTCTCTATAAGATTTTCAAGCCTCAGTCACATATGGAGAGAACAACAAGAATAGAAACACAAGACAAAAATTGACAAGGTTTACAAAGAAACCTCCTACACTTTAAGTTTCAACGGGGCTTAGGCAAGTATACCTTTTGTGATTACTCTCTCACAAATTTTACTTGATGACTTACAGAAAACCAATGCATATTTCTGCAAACCTTGTCACCTTAAATGCAACTAAACATAAATGAAATATTCATCTTCATTATAATTGATCACCCAGAAGGTCATTAACTTTATCAAGTTGTACCAGTGCCTTATTCAGGCTTTAGAGTCATTCAGAATTGAATAGAAGGTTGACAGTAGAAATTCATATACACATCATCACCTTGATTTATTAGATCTATATATGCCTAACATATATAAACTATCGACACATGCTAGACCCAATCATCAAATTCATGCAGAGTTACTGATTATCAATGAAAAGGAATTAAGCATATTTAATTTCCCTCCTTGAGGGAAAAACCTAAGACATTCTCATAATTTGCCTTACAAACCATTTGACTAAACAATCATAGATCATTAAATCAAAATGATAACCAATTGCACAGACACAAAGACAACATAAATTTGGGCTCAAAACGTTCTGATCAGTATATTAATATTATCCCATCAAAGTTCTATAAAAAACACAAAATGGTTCTTCGGAATGCAAAAGTGAAAGCCTAAGTACATTTTGCTAGAGCCTCTTTACAAAATTCTTGTGATCCTTTTCTAAGTAGTCCTAATATCCATTTATAGAGAGATGGATGCAACAAGATTTGGATTTCCCTAGAAAATATTCTTGTTCTAACCATAATTACCCCCCAAAAAGGTTACATTGTATACAAATGAAAATAGGAGAAAAACCAATTAGTTAACCAGTTGGAGAAAGGCCAACCGACTTCTCAATATTCGTAGGTCAAGCGCCAGGTGTCTTCAATTCTTCAAAAGTCTGATTACCCAAAAATAATTTGGTACAAGAGCTAACTGCTTCCAGTTTCCTGAGGGTAGTCACGTGCTATAGCATCGATTGATTCTTCCTGAGCCTCTGTTTCTTTCATCACATATTTATTTTCCCATTCCTTGAACGTATCATCATTAGGCTAGGAGAAGCTGACAATTTTCTTTTTCAGCTTATTTAAACCTTTCCACTTCTCCTTTAACCATTTGACTTCCTTTTCCAAAAAACCAAAGTGTGATTTTATATTTTCAATTTCCTCAATGGTTTGAATGAACAAGGAGGTATCATCTATATTTATGATGTCATTTATTCTTTGTGACAACTTATGGCCTAACTCACAAAGTCATACATCTTTATCTTTCAATTTATCATTATTAACAAAACCTCTAGGGAATGATTCAAACTTCTAATCTGCATACTCTTTTCTATATAGGTTTGCCTTTCTTTCTATATTAACTCTTTCCTCTGCTAACTTGGGCATACCTTTTACAACTCACAAGTGGCTTTGATAGTGGCATCAACACCTACCTCCTCCTAGGATAAGTATATGAGTTCTAAATCAGCCTCCCTAGCAATCCATTTATCCAAAATTGGCTCTAAAATAGCCTTATCCTCTTTCAAAGAATTCAAAATATTCAAAATTATTTTCATATAAATATACACAATTGATGCCCCAACTGTATCAACAAACTTCAAAATTGTACCCCTGATCTTCTCCTCATACTTATGTGCAAAAATTGACTGGGCTTGCTTTAATCTCTCCATCTCATCTTGGATGTTTTCAGCTAATTGAAAACCAAGAGTCACGGGAGAAGGAGGGAATTCAATTATTGGGCTGGTAGGAGGGGGTTTGGCAAGAGAAGAGACAATCATCAGATTGGAAGACTCGCCCTTTTGATGTTGTTCTCCCAATTGATTCTTCAATTCTGCAATGGTGTTGTCCTTACGAGCTATCTCAAGCTTGGCTTCGTTGTAGGCTTATAGGACTACCTCTAACTTTACTTGGAGATCAACTTTCTCCTTGGCTTCTTTCTCAGCTACTGCCATACTAAACTTAGCTGATTCTAGGGTTTTGCTGGCAACTTCTACTACCCCTGTCTCCTTAACTCTTTTTATAATCATACCTCCTGAATAGCCAGATTCCAAGGAGTCTTTCCTCCTTTTTCTTTCTTCCCTCTTTAGTGACCACATAACAAGGGCTGCATGATCATTACTATAATTTATCCCTTCCAAAAGCTTGGTTTCTTTTCTAACTGCATCAAAAATTAAGGCATCACCTATGTCCCATTTAGGAAGACTCAAAACTCCAACATCTGCAATCAATTTCCTCCCTTGCTTAGGGGTAATTGCCTCAAATTCTCTTAGCATTTATTGCTTTATTTCTGCTTCAACAACAGATGCATCTTTGTGGGGTTGTTCAACTTTCCCCTTTCCACACCTTTCTTTGAACTGCCCAATATGTTTTCTCCAAACAAACTATAAAAATTCTCATGTTTTAACAAAACTATTATCTGCCAAAAATTCATCACCGGCCTGCTTAATGACAGCGTCCAGTTCTCTACCTACAAACTATTCAATAGCCAGGTCCATTTTGGCACCTGTTGGCTCTTCTGGAATTCTTTCTTGTAGTTCTTCATGTGTGCATGCTATCTCTCCAAGGCTTCCTAATTGCAACAATTGTTCAGCCACTGCATTCTCATCTCCTATGAGTAATGGAGATTGAGAAGGAGAATACAAGGACTCACTTGACTGTGTTTCTTTTCCTAACCTTTGCCTTTTTAGGGAGGCTTGTGATTCAGTAGCACCCTCTATTGGCCTTTTCACTTTTGAGGTGGAGGGCTCAACTTTCCTAGGAATCACTACATTATACCCTGACCTTTTATACATCACATACTCACCCAGGGGAACCACCTTGGCAAAAACAGGCTTAGCTAAAACAAGTTTAGCTTTCTCAGGGTCTGTTTTTATTACAACATCCTTCTTCTCATTTAAGGCCTACATTGCATCCTCAAAATAGACCACCAAAAAATTAATATTCTCTTCAAAAGGGTAAAAATTGGCCAATGGATCATAGTTCTTGTCAAAATGTTGGACAAAATCAAGGGTCTTCTTGAATGCCAACCATTTTTCTTTTCTTACTTCTTGCTCATCCAAGTTGAATTCATTCCTTATTAGGTCTTCAGGAAAGTGAAATTGATGAACTCTACCTCCACACCTAAATTTCTTCCTGAACATGCCGTTAAAGAAGTCCTCTAGATCAACAAACCTAGCAACTGTAGTTGATAACCTGTATGGCTGAAGAAAATTCTCAAAATGTAACCAGCCACCCTTGGTGACCACAAACTGATGTGCCATAGTGATTGTTGGAAAAAACGTCCCCCTTCTTTTGTTTGTTAACTCGGCTTCTTGTAGGCCTCCAATTTTCCTCAAAATATTGGCAATGCCTATCTTCAAAGGGACCTGGTAAGGGAGCGGATATGGGGTTCCCCTAAAACCATATACTCTGAAAAACGGTAGAAACAGGGTAGAAGATTGTGTCACCCTAGTTGTGCACAATATTAATATTCTCAGCAAACTCCTTAAGTCTAATGAATTCAAGGAGGGCCTTAGGAATCCTAGGGTTCTCTTGGCATAAAAGGATTCTGAGCCTAGATGCAAAGCATCTATCAAATTTCAAGTAACTTGCATCCTCTCTGTCCTAGGACAAATCTATACTCCATAGCTGAACAGGCATATCTTCTCCATCCTTTTCCCTTAATAGGTCCATGTCATTTGCAAAATATTCAGCACCTTTAAACAAGAACATGTGCATCAACAGGGAGTACCAACTGAAAGGTCTATCTACCTTAGCATTATTTATCCCAATTAGGCCTTCATGAATAGCATCTGTGAGGTTGGGTGCAAAATCATAGGTCACTGCTAAAGATGGGTTCAAAATTTGTGCCATCATAAGCATATAATGGGTTCACATGGCACTCTCTACATCTTCCCCAATAATTTGACATAAAGACCAGTATATACCCTTAGCCCTTAAAGTAAAGAAATTCAAAAGGAAAGTGGTGCAAGAGCACCTAGTGAAGCTCATGGAGTACTTCATCAAATTTTGGTTTGGAATGGCCTATGTTGGTCTTAATTGAATAATGGACTTTTTGTATGTCCAAAGGGTGTGTTTAGTGTGTTTAAGTGTCCTTTGTGTCTTAGTTTTGTTGTTTGTGGAGTTTTTGGTCTATTTTTGACCTTTTATGCCTTGTAAGCCTAGAATGGGGAAAATGTGGAAAAATGGTCAAAATGCCTTATAAATCCTTGTTAGGAATTGAAATATGTTTGTGTATTTCTATTAAACCATTTCACATGGTGTAGTTAAGTCTATTTGGCGCACAAGTCAAAAATGCACGTTGTACCAAAAATTGTCAATTTTGTTAAGCAACATTTTGACAATATTTGGAAAATTTGTAAAAATAAAGAAAAAGGTGGTTAATGGTCCATACCTGGGCATGATTTGGGTGGTGAGTGACTATTTAAATCCTCACACAACTTTTTATCAGGTTGGCATTCAAAGAAAAGAAGATTTCAATACAAAAACTCAAGATTTTGTCCTTTTTCTCACACTTTTTGCTCCAAATGGTATAGCAGTCCGTACTTCCTTAGCATTTGGCCATACTATTTTCATTTGGTAAGTTGTGCCATTTTTTGTTGAATCTTTTTCACCTAGTTTTGTGTGCTAGTGTGAAGTTTTAGCATTGTATCAAAATTATTTTGTTTTACCCTATTCTCGGTTGAGTAAGGGTTTGGCTTCAATAATGGAAGCAACTTGATTTTCTTTGGCTCTTTCTCTATGGCCTCTAAGATTCAGTTTTTTTGTTAGCCTTCTTGTACATACATTTTTTTGTTTATTGGCAATGACAAAGAAAGTGGTTTTTGTTGCAAACTAGGCGAGCTCCTATAGCCCGGCTAGTGAACTTTCATGGTGCAAACAAAGTTTCTCTACAAACCCTCACCAAGTGAACCTTATTTTGGTTTCCCAAGGTGGAATGAAGTTTTATCAGAGCTTGTAAGCCATATGGAAGAGAGTTCCAATGAATAATTAGTTGAGAAATGCATTTTGAGCAACCAAAGTAGTGAAATACAATGATTTTTTAACACTTTTCCTCTTGAAATTTGGTTGCACATCAAGTGTTTGTCTTAATTATTGTAGGGAAGGAAGTTTGAAGGATTCATAATGATGGTACATACCTTCTCCAGAGATTTGGTTGTCTAAAGAAGTGTTGGAGTGGTGTTGGGGTGTTAGAAGACTTGAAACCCTTAAAAACCCTTGTTTTTAGGCACATATTTAGGATAGTCATTGTACAGCCTTGTTAGACCTCCTGATGGAAAAAATTTGAAAGATATCCATAAAGGGTATCCATAAATGCAAATGTTTCATGAGGTGCTTTGGCAGTTTGTGAAGTTATAAGCATTTTAGGAGTTTCAGAGGGTTAATTGGGGCTCTTTTCTTGTAGCCCTATTTTGAGCTTTCCTCAAACCGGGTAAGAAGACAAATTGAAAGACCATCAAACCAAGTTGAATTAATCCTAAGAGGATTTTAGACAATGTTCTAAACCTCTTGCAACTCTTGGTGATTGATCTTGGTGTTTGGAGCTAAGAAGCAAAGTTTCACCTTTGTGAGACTTGAGAGCAAGTTTGAATGAAAACAAGAACATGGTAGGAATACCTTAGGGTTGGTATGAAGCATAGAGAGAGAAGGAAATCAAATAAATAGTACTTAAATAAGTGACAAAACCTTGAACAATTACCTTTGAGGGAACTTGCAAGTGAAATTGATTACAAACACACAATTTGAGCGAATTTTTGAGTAGCTCCCTATCAGAAAGGATCCATTATGCTAGGGCCTACCAATGCTAATCCTCCTATCTTTGCAAAGATTTCTTTCAATGGCCCACTCGTAAGGTGATCCCTCTGTGCATCATAGACCTTCTTAAGTATCTCAAAATCAATGGGCTCCAAATAGTTTGAGACCTCCCTCAGCCAGAATACTTTTCTGAATTCATCATCATTGATTTCAATTAAGAGCCCCCCATTTACATTTCTCACAGTCTTAGTGATAGGGTCATAATTTATGGCAATTTGGGTTAATAGATCAACGTCCATGAATACTCCAGGGACTACAAGTTTTCCAACATCTAACTCCCATATACTATTTATAGGAGCAGGTGAATTTCGCTAACCAAATCCTACTCTAAACAAACCCGAACCTATCATACCTATCTGGGCATCTCTTAGCCAATACCCCTTATCGTACAAACCATCACCAATCCTCAGGTGGGGAGACTTGGGCATGAGCTCTTTTATCTTGGCTGCACTATTGGTAGATTGAGCCAGATGTTCTAAAAATTCATCATAGATAACTCTTTCTTGATAATCTACTTTTCCCTTGAATTCCCTTCATGGTGCCATCTTAAAACTATCCTTACTTCAATTACTATTTGAATAACCTCTTTTAAATTTCAAGCACCAAATAACACCACACAAATAGGAATGCCACACAAATAAAAGTTGCAAAACACAGTCGCAGAAAAAACTTACATGCTGCCTAAGAAATCACAAACTGCGCACCTGCTCTCTGCAAATCTCCTTGAATGCCCTTTTGCAATTTTAAATTCTAAAACAATGGCTTATGTAGGGATTATAACAACAACTAGGCATTGATTACTATCAATAAAGCTGCACACTTTTGCAATTAATCCTTTTGAAATTTCAAATTTTGGCTCCAATGGAACAGAAAGGCTTCTTCTGAGTAATTCCCTTTTAGTCGCTGATCCGAAAAGATTAAAGTTCAAACAACTTTCAATCACAGTCTAGTGACTATCGATGGATCATGCAGAACTAGCTTTCAAAGTGGGCCCATCAGTTAATCACTCATCCATTCTTTGTCGCTGATCCACAAAGGTTAAATTTTGAGCATCTCCTCATGGCGGTACAACGACAGGCATCGATCTTCCTCTAACTTGCCAGCTTTTTAACACACCTGGGTCGCCCACTTCTGGTTAGGCCCACCATTTAGTCACTAATCCATAATAAATAAAAGTCGAGCATCTCTCAACCATAGTTTAGCGAGAACCATTGGACTGCTCGATCTTTAGGGTCCTTTGTTACTTAACCGCCACCACTTTATCATCTACACTAATTGTCTCCCTTAATCATCTGCCTTAGCCCACTACTAGCGGTTTGTCACTGGGTCGCAAAGAATAAACATCACACACCTTCCCATTGTGGTATAGCGATAGCCATCGATCTAAAGAAACTTATCCGGCCTTTAAGAACCCCGACAGACACAAAGGAACAAACTTAGGACTTTAGGAAACTGCAAAATATTAATTAAAACCCGCCCAAGCCTAGACTTAAAATGACCCCTTTCAACATTGCAACAACCCTTTTGCTTAAGTGGAAAAAGCAACAAGCAGAAATAAAAAGACTTGGAGATGATACAACACAAAGGTTATCCTTTGAATGGTTTTGAAATTGAAAAACCCTAAACCCTTAGGAACCATAAACTTGCAGACAGAGATCAAATTTCTAAATTTTGACAAACTTTTAAGGATAAAAGGCAAGACTTCCAACACATTTAAAACACTGATAACAATATATACAACTACAAAAATGTCAGAATCTGAATAATACACAAGAACCTTCAGCTGCTCTTCTTCAGAAAGATAAACTTGTATTTTTCCTTCAGATCTAGAAGAAGAACTTCCCAATAATTTATGGCCATTTTAATGCTAATTGAAAGACTTCTGCACTCCTACTAACAAATCAAGTGCATGGGACAAACTATCTAGAGTAGATGGATTCTACTCCTACTCAAGAAAAATGCTCCAATTCGGCCTCAAGAATTTCCTTTACCTTCCAAAACATGTATACAAAGTCTTGTTTCTGCCTTTGCAACAATAAGAGTTCATCTTCAAGAGAGTTTATTCTTTTCCTCTACTCACCGTCCTTACTATTCACAAAATCAAAAGACTTGCCTAGATTTGTTAACTCATCCTAAATAGCATCAATCTTGCTTTTGTGCTTCACTGCAACTGCCAGCCAAGAGATACAATACCTATAGACTCTACTAGAACTATAGATATAGTTCCTCAATTCCTCAATACATGTTGATAAGATCTTTTACGCATTAATGTATTCATTCAATAGATTTTGCATATCCAAACCTTTTTCTTCAACTAACTGCTCAAAGAACTTCTCCTTTAGAACCTCATTCAGGGACTCTAGAAGTAAATTACTAACATTCTCATTGCTCATGTTGTTCCATATCAAATGATTCAATAAAATTCTTTCAATTCTATTTGACTCAATTGAAGTCAGCCACATCACACCAATCTTCTTGATTCCATCCATATTATCAATCAGTTTCAACAAATTAGATTCATCATCCAATTCTCCAACTTCCTGTTCTATAACTACCGAATCTCCTTCAGCTACAGGGGATTTTGGATCATCAATCACCACAACATCTTCTACCTTTCTTCTCTTGGGCTTTGAAACACTAACATGAATAGATTGTCTCCTTTTCTTCTTTCTAGAGGAAGAGTCTCCAGAACTGGAAACAAAAAATGTCAGGCCAACACTCCACATGTCTAGAAAATATTTGAAATAGGCATCACAAGCTTCTTCTTTATTATTCGGATTGTTCAAGTATCTAAATATCTGCCTTGCAATCAGAACACCAGATTCTCATATGAAATTATCTTTTGTTGGAAGGGATCCCAAACAGTAGATAACCAAACTCATAAGCAATGACCAAAACTAGAAAGAATAATTCTTCTCTTTTGTCACCTTAATATTCACTAACAACAATGTTTTCAACAATTCATACTATGAGGTAGGAAATTAGTTAAAGACATCAAAGCATAAATTAAGCCAACCATGAAAGCCTAAATACAAAAAAATACTCCTAACACATTCAACAAAGGCATGAAGACAAGATTCTAAAACTAAAATGCAAACCAAAGTGTTGGAATCTCCTTCATTGTTCCTCCATTATTCTTCTTTCTCCTTCAAATTTATATTTATGGATCTCACCTACAAGTGCAAATACAATTGAAAGCAAATTGGATGACAAGATTATAACGAAATCAACAACATAAAGACAATAGAAGTGTGGTTATTAAAAATGAGCAATGAGAGTTCAATTTATAGATAAATTGGGATTTGATTGGATGGCTAAGATTGAAAAGATTTTTGGTTAGATGGATAGACCTGATTGAGTGTGCGACAAAGCTACCATTCTAGGAAGAATGAAGATAGATGAAAGCAAATGGGAAGATATTATGAGAATAAATAATAAAATCTTTAATTATCTTCTCATAAATACCAAATTAGCAAGCTGAAAATATCAAGAAGATTTTAATAATTAAAATTTATTAAATATCTTCATTCAAATAGATAAATAGAAGAATTAAAAATAAATTAAATATCCTCTTATAAGAAAATTAATAAATAAAATTAATTAGTTATCTCCTCACAAAAAAAGAAGAGTTTTGAAGATGCATACCTCATTTTTTAATTTAAAACTTAAAATTAAAGAGATACTGCCAAAAAGATTGATTTTTGAAAATCAAGGAAAGATATTAGTTTCCAAATTCAAAAATTTAGGAGGATTTTAAGAGAAGATTTATAATTAAAAATTATTAAATATCTCCATATAAGAGGATAAAATGGAAGAAAAACAAATAAAAATAAATATGAAATATCCTCACATGAGAGGATAAGTAGAGATAATTAATAAACAAGATTTATTAATTATCTCCTCACAAATAGAAGATAAAGATGAATTAAAAAATAAAATATATTAATTCTTTTTTAGTGTCTACACACACAAGTTGAATGATTTGTTTTCCATGATAAACATATGTGCTATATATATTGTAATTGCTAAGGTGACACCTTCCCTATTTCTGAAATAGATTTTATAAGAGATGTCATAGGCAACATACCTCACCATAGGGTTGATGATAGTGTTAAAGATCAAATCTCACTGATCACCTTTCACATCGGTTAGGGCTTCCACTTCTCTATTTAGGATTGACTTCTTTGCCAAAATTTCTCCACTGCCGCACAAGCCGATGGTCATAGAAATAACTTCCTTTATGATCGGACAGGGTTTATCCAACATGATGCTATCATCCCACACATGACTAAGAATCATCCTGATAACCTCTGCATTATCAAACCAAGGGTATTTAGTCCAAAGAATCAGACCTTTTCTTTTCCAATCCTTTGACCAATTCTAACTCATCATCACTCAAACCAACTTCAACATCTCTGATTTTCTCTGAGTTAAATTCATCCAAGAGTATTTTGTCCAAAAAATGACATTCCTCACTGCTAGATTCTTTGACGATCAATTTTTCTTCCATGATTTCTTTCACTGTTCTCTTTGTTACTCCTCTACTGTTTGCAATATTCTCAAGCACAAATAGCTGATAATGAAAGAATGAATTTAAAAATTCAGTACTTATCTTACCAAAAATACTTCCTAGGGTTTCGCCGCCAAGAACTGTCTTATCGATGATGTCAACAAGATTCCTCTGATTACTAGGTAGCCCTTAAAGAACTGTCATGACAGATCGATGACATGATCCACTGAGATGAGGAGGATAGAAGATTTTTCTTTTAGAACAAACTCCCCCTAGCCCAAACCTCTACACTTATTTACCAAATGAAGAGGTTCCTACATTAGATTCTGATACATCAGGTTCACTTCCTTTGTTCTCACTTTTCTTTCTCTAGACCAAATTTTCTTTCTTTTTTGATTCATCATTCTTCATCACATTCCTCTCAGCAGATTTCTCCATATTTCCACTTCTACATTGATTAGCATAATGTTCAGACTATTTACATTTGAAACAATTGATAACCTTCCTTTCAGGTCTTACCAGATGTGATCTATGTCTACATTGATTAGCCTTATGTCCATAGTTATTGCAAATGTAACAATATCCATGAAAATTGTAACTCTTCTTGTTTTCATCAACTAGATTATAATTCTAATCACAACATGATTTCTACAAAGACTTGCTTTATGTCCAAACCTCTTACAATTATAGCACTAAATGCTTCTACATTTTACTGTCTTATGTCCAAATTTATTGTATTTAAAACAATAGCCATTAAAAGATGTGTACCTTTGTGCATTAGGCTGCTAGACCAATGGTCTTCTTGCATTAGAATTATAATTTTGAAATATTCTCTCATCTTCTAACTTCTTCTCCACTGCAGCTTTGACTTCTTTATTTTCTCCTTTACTATTATGATCTAAACACATACCAAGTTGAAATCCAAGTCTAGTTTTATCTGAATTAACTTGTTGCATGCTGATCAAATGTTCTAGGAGCTTTCTACTATCAAGGATCTTATTTTCTGCCTTTATATTCTTCACCTCTTGCTCTAGCTTTTCATATTCTTCAGACTTTTGTTTTAATGTTTCTTTTAGGGATTGCTTTGTCTTGTCTTTTTCTTCAATCTTTTGCATCAGATCTTTAATAGTCTCATTCACCTGTGTCAACTGATTATTAACCTCCTTGTGCCTTAGTTTGAACTTCTGGATTTTCTCTCAACTTTTGCACACACTCATTTTCTATCTTCACATTCTCTTTCAATTCTTCATTCTCGGATTTAACACTTTCCAAATCTTCAAGAGCTATCTTCAAATATTCATCCAACTAGAAATCTTCGGTTATGCATATAGGTTCCATGATTCAACCAACACCAATATCCCTCAAGCAGTTAAGCTTCCAAGAAAGGGACCAAAGCTCTGATACCAATTTTTGAATAGGTTGAAAAAACTAGAATACTAAGAGAGGGGGTGAATCAGTATTCCCACAGATTTAAAAACTTTCTTCTAACTTTAATCTTCCACAGAGATATCAAACTTTATCCAACAAACTTAATAGATATGAAACAACAAATGTAGAATAAACATGAAGAACACAACCATAAATCAAACACTATATTTTATAGGTGGAAAACCCAAATTGGAAAAACCATATAGAATGTTAACTTTCAGGAGAATATAACTAGCTATATGGTGTTTACAATAGGGTGGCTCACTACTAGATAACAAAAGCGGCTCATTGCGCGACAACTCACTGTAAAGATAAAAAGGAACGACTCACTGTCGGAATGATCACTGCAACATAAAAGGTTGAACTAAAAAGGATTGCATATTCAAATGCATGGGATCATCAGATTAATATTAGATTACAATTCACAAACTTTACAATAGATCCATTAGAGATCTATGTATAAGTATTATGCAGTAGGTCTGGTGAAGGACTACTACAACACTGTCTACCTTTGTTGTTTGTAACTCACGCTTTACACACTACTTCCTTCGTTGCTAACTCTCTTTTGCATATTACATGAACTTCCTTAATATCCTTCTCACACACACCTTCATATCATGCTTTTTCATACCTCATGCTACTACATATATATATATGTACATATATGTATGTCCAGATATATACATATGTATATATATGTTCATACACATATATATGTATATATATATATGTATATATATATATATGTATATATATATATGTATATATATATATATGTATATATATATATATGTATATATATATATATGTATGTATATATATATATATATACATACATATATATATATATGTATGTATGTACATATATATATATGTATATGTATGTACATATATATATATACATATATGTATGTACATATATACATATATATACACATACATATATATATACATGTATGTATATATATGTGTATATATATGTATGTACATATATATACATACATGTATGTATGTATATGTACATATATACATACATACATGTATGTATATATATATGTACATATATACATACATGTATATATACATGTGTATATATATGTGTGTATTTATGTGTGTGTATATATATATATATGTATTTTTCTTGATTTTTTTATTTTTTATTTTTATTTTTCTTGGATTTTTTTTATTTTTTTTGTATTTTTCGTGCATTGGATGACTCGAGTGTAAAAATTATTGAGATGGATGTTATTGATAGGTTCATAAAACAAGTCCCCTTCTCATGTAGATAACTGATATGCCCCTAATCCATAGGCTAATATGATGACGAAAGGACCCAGCCAGTTTGGCTCAAACTTGTCTTTCTTTTCTCGATCCTATTGATTGTGGGGATTTTAATTTAATACCAAGTCACCAACTTGAAATTCCCTTGGTTTTACTCTATGGTTTTATCTCCTACACATGCATTGCTAGTAGGATTTGAGGTGATCAAAAGCATGTTGACAACGCTCATCTAGCAACTCTAATTCTTGCAATTGGTTGATCCTGTATTCCTCATCTGGAATAAGTCCTTTTAGTGATATTCTAAGTGATGGTATTTCGACCTCAATGGGTAGAATGGCTTTTGGTCCATATATAAGTGAGTATGGTGTGTCTCTTGTTGGTGTGTGGATGCTAGTTCCATATGCCCACAAGGCATGATTGAGTTGGACATGCCAATCTCGAGTAGCATAGTTCATAGTCTTCTTTAGGATTTTCAAAATATTTTTATTTGAAGCTTCTGCTTGGCCATTCCCCTAAGGATAATAAGGTGTAGAGAAACGATGTTGGATATGGAATCTATCACAAAGTTCCTGCACATCTTGATTTTTAAAGGGTCTACTATTATCAGTTATAATGGAGTTGGAGATGTCATACTGACAAATGAGATAGTTTAGGATGAAGGACGATATTTGCTTGCCGATAACAATAGTTAATGGGACAGCTTCAATCCACTTGGTGAAATATTCAGTGGATGTGATAATGAACTTGTGTCCATTTGATGAGGAGGGATGAATTTTACCCACAAGGTCAAGTCCCCACTGACAAAAAGGTCATGATGTAGTGAATGGTTGCAGCTCCTATATCAATGCATGTATAAGATTGCCATGGATTTGGCATTTTGGGCATTTTCTAGCAAATTTGTAGGATTCCTTTTCCATGGTTGGCTAATAATACTCCATCCTTAGAAGTTTTTTGGCTAGAGTATGACCTCTTGAATGTGTTCTACAAATACCTTCATGAAGCTCTTGTAAGGTGGTTTCAAATTCATTGCAATCAAGACACCGAAGGAGAGTACCATCAAGACCTCATCTATAAAGTGTATCAACAGTTAGAGTATAACAAGTTGCTTGATGTATAAAGTTGTGTTTATGGTTTCTAGATAGATCTATTGGAAGGGTATTATCTTTTAGGTAGGCAAACATCTTCATGTAGAGTGATGAGTTAGAACCGACTATGTGGCATATGACTCAGGATTTAGGATTGTCGTGAGCAGGGAAAAATACTTGCTCCACTAGGAATTCATAATGACTCTATTTTTTGGTATTTGCAAGAGTGAGGCAATGGTTTCCATGGAATTTGCAGCTTTGTTATCTAGCCTAGGGATTTGTTCGAATTTGATATCCACAAATTATTTCTTGAAGTAATCTACCATTCTTTTGTATGGCATCAACTTTTCATCCTGTAGCGTCCTAAAATTGTGACACTTGAAATTTCGACTACATTTGGGTCTTCACGATGGCGGTGCAACGTTGAACCTGAATGGAGACCCCGAAACCTATTTACGACACCAAAAACTGCATTTTTCTGCACCCTGGCCTGATCCCTCCTTGCACCCTGTTGTCCCGGGAGGTGGGACCATGGCGCCCAGCGCCCTGGTCCCTGGCCCTATTTTGGGCCCGGTCTCTTGTGGGCATCGGGTCTTTAAGTTTGCAAATTGGAAAATAATGTTTCCTGGTCGGCCTAAGGTCGGGAAAATCAGTCTATCAGCCCTAATTGACAAGTATATAAACTACTTTTCCTCTCCTAGGTAAGGAGAAAAAAAACATATGTGAGCAAGAGGTGGAAGCGATATTCAAACATTCAAGAATTCAAGCATTCCTTCAAGCAATTGAGCATTCTAAGTCTCCATTCAAGGCTAGGTGTTGCATTCAAGACAAGGATTCAACCATTGAAGAGGAGATCACTTACAACATACAAAATACAACATTCATTACACCTTCGCATGTAAGAATACAAACATTCTTACAACAAGGTATCAGTACTTGTTTGCATTACAAACATTTACATTTACAGCATTCTCATTTCTTGGTTAATTCCAAAACCGGGGTTTGACCTAAAGGCAAACCCCTCATCCCTAACCCCCCAATCGTCCTCTCTTTTCTGTGTGTAGGTTGCAGGTACGCGGCTGTAATTGAAGATTTGGAATCCTTGTGCAGAGACGAACAGATCCCCCTTTGTTTCGCGAATTTTTTGAAGAACTGTGTGCACACCGGGCGCCATCGTCCCGTCAACTTTCTCTCAAATTTGTAGAACAGCACCGTCTCGACATTTTACTACTAATTCCAGGTCCGCAGCTTCATCCCATATCCCTATCTCTATTTATAAGTGAATCTTTCCTACTTTACATGCATTCCTAGTTCAATCTTTCTATCTACATTCTTTACAAAAGAGGGTATCCTTGATGTCTTAACCCTTGAAACTCATATAGAATCCAATCTTGCATTGCGTGGGATTGGATCTTGTGGGTTTCAACCCCTCTTTTGAATGTAAAGTCTCTCCTAAGTGAAAACCATCAACCCTAGTGACTCTCCCTTCTCTCTCCTTGGAGTTGGGGAGGGGAGAACAACTAGGGTTCAATTTTTCCGCTTTACACATCCTTTGTTTGATACTCATCATTAACCTGATTGATGACTAATTGGGAGTCTCCATAGACTTGTAACTCTGTGATCATCCATTCTACTACCACCTTGATTCCTGTGACTAGGGCTTCATACTTAGCTATGTTATTTGTGCAAGGGAACATTAATATGTAAGATCGTGGGATGGTGTATCCCTATGGAGTAACGAATAGGATGTCTATACCTGATCCATGTTGTGTGTATGATCCATCAAAGTACAAAACCCATGGTTGTTTTGTGACTATCAAGACATCTGTGTCTAGAAATTCAACATGCATCAAATGATTGCCTTGTAATGGTGCTTCTGCTAACTGATCTGCTATAGCTTTACCTTTTATTGCTCTTCTGCTTGTGTACTGAATGCCAAATTCACTCAAAATCATCACCCATTTAGCTAGTCTTCCTGTTAAAGAAGCTTTGCTGAGTAGATACTTTAATGGGTCTATTTTTTCTATTAGCTTGATTGTGTGAGCTAGCATATAGTGTTGAAACTTTTGAGAAGCGAACACCACAGGTAAACAAGCCTTTTCAATGAAGGTATAGTTGAGCTCACATCCATTCAATGTTTTGTTGATGTAGTAGATTGCTCTTTCTTTTCCTATTGAATCCTCTTGTGCTAATAAAGCTCCTAAAGATACCTCAGTGGCTGATATGTAGAGAAGTAGAGGTTTTTCTACTATCAGTGGCACCAATATGGGGGGATTCATCAGATACTACTTTAATTGGTGGAATGATTTTGTGCATCTGTCCTCTCATCTCAAAGGAACATTCTTGTGGAGTAAATGAGTGAAAGGGAGGCACTTGTCGGTTAGTTGAACAATGAATCTTCTAATGGATTGTATTCATCCCTGTAGAGACCTTAGCTGACTAATATTTCTAGGAGGTGGCATCTCCATGATTTCTTGTACTTTCGTGGGATCTACCTCAATGCACTTTTCTTATACTATGTATCCCAATAGTTTTCCAGAAGTTACACCGAACACACATTTTTTTGGGTTTAGTCGTACATTGAATTGTTCTAGCCTCTGAAATAATTTGTCAAGAATCTTCAAATTTTCTTCTCTTCTAAATGATTTGGCCAGTAGGTCATCTACATAGTCTTCCATGAATGTGTGCATCATATCATGAAAGATTATGGTCATATCTCTTTGATAGGTCGCTCTTGCATTCTTTAAGCCAAAAGGCATGACATTCCAGTAGTAGGTAGCCCATGGACATGTAAATGCTATTTTATCTTGGTCTTTTGGTGCTATTTTGATTTGATTATAGCCCGAGAAACTGTCAATAAGTGATAACATGGCATGTCCTGCTATTAAATCTATAATTGTGTCAATGTTGGGTAAAGGAAAATCATCCTTAGGGAAAGCCTTGTTTACATCTCTGAAGTCAGTGCATATCCTGATACTTTTGTTAGGTTTTGAAAAAGGGACTATGTTAGAGATCCACTCCGCATAATCGATTAGTCAGATAAAACTGACATCCAATAGTTTCTTTAAATCTGCTTTGACTAGTAGTGCCACACGTGGATTCATTTTTCTTAACTTCTGTTTGACAGGCTTAGCTCCTAGAACTATGAATAAACATGGTGCATGATTAAATCTGGATCCACTCCCAGCATATCTGCATACGACTAGGCAAAGTTGATTTGCTTTGCTTTGAAAAACTTTGTGAAACTTGGTCTCTCTTGATCTGTTAAGGATGCAACCAGCCGCAAAGTCTTTTCTATCTCTGTTGTGTCGATATTTATTGATTATGTTGGCTCAATCAATATTGGTGATCTCTCCTGATAGTGCTCAGGAAGAGTGTCAAGTCTTTTATCTATCAGCATAGCAAAAATGTTTTCACTATTGGATATGTCCTTTCTTTTTACTTTTTTGTGATCTAATACTGTCATTAGATGGTTTTCACCATTATATCCTTTTGTGTTTTATTTGTTTTGCGACTGAAAGACTTGGCACTCCCCTGGTTGAAGATATCATTATGATTTTTGATGGTGGAGCATTTTTCATTGTGTACTATATAAAGGTAATGGACAATAGTGTCATCATCTGGGAGGATAGGTATATTGATTTGTTGAGGTTGTTCCCAGTCTATGAGTTTGAGATATACGAGGGATAAGGAATCATTAGGTGGATTAAAGTCTAATTTTTTAAGGGTCATGATAGAGACATTTTCAAAGATATTAATGAGATCAAGGCCTATGATGGTACTCTCCTCGGGATTGTTTGTCTTGTATCGCATTTGTTCATTCTCACTAGCATCATAGATATGTTGTGGTCCAAATTCAAATGATCGAGACCCTTCTCCTTCTCCTTCGTAGAGTGTAGGTGTATAGGTATGAACTACATCTATATCAATGTCTTTGGTTACATCAGAACAAGTATCCCATTCCCACTCATTTGAGTCTATGCCAGACGTGTCCTGTAGTTTACAGAATTGCTCATAGAAATTTTGAGTTGCTTCTGCTTTTCTAATGGCAAATTCTTTTTGTTGTTGTGTACATTCCTCATCTTATTGCTTTTGGATTTCTTTTTCTGTTTCTTGTTGTTATGCTATTTCATATTTCTATTGTTGTCATCCTACAGATTCTTGTTGTTGATTATGTTGCCATGTCAACTTTTGTTGTTGATGTTGGTGTTAATATTGGCATTCTACACTCTTATGAGAATAGTTGATGTTGTCATTGATGGCAACCAACTGGAAACTCACCGGCAATTGGTTTCTACATGCCCGACATCAAAAACTTCATACACCGGTAGACACTAGCACCAACAGACACTTACACCGACATTTAGATTACATTGGCAACAAAGCATACCAACACTCCAGCTGGCATGGGATGAACTTTTGTTTATTATAAAATAATTATCTTTTGTAAGATGACATGGTATATTGTAAAAGACTCATATATGTATGAGATCTTAGAGGTTATTTTGAGAGTAGAAGATATGTATTATAGAAAATAATTGTTTAGTGGCAGCGAAGGTTTTTGGATAAGGTATCTATTTGAGCTTAAACCAGTACAGAACCTAGCATTAGAGATGTTGTTTTGAGAAATACATTGTATTGGATTTAATAATCCATTTTGTAGTCAGTGTGGACCTTCATTGAGCAGTGAGCTCTAGGTTGTTGGCCTCCCTGCATGTGCATGCCCCTTATTGTAAGTAGTATTTATTCATTGGCCAGTGAGTAAATATTGTGGGTCACAAATCCCACCGATTTTTTTCCCACACCAGGCTTCCTCGTTAAATATCTTGTGTTATGGTGTCTTTCTATGTTGTCTATATTATTTCTATTTACTACAATAATTCTTATTTATCGGTACACTATTTTGGGTTGCAAAGTTATCAATAAGTTTAAATATTTTGTTAATCGGTTAGACACTAATTCACCCCCCCTCTCAGTGTCTTTGGGACTGTCATTGAATCTAACAGTTAATTTTTTTGTTGCCTGCAGACTGGAATATCCTGACCAAATCCTATTCTTGATTTATCTTTAGCACTTTGAGTAGGAAGATGTACGGGTTCTAGAATACCCTCTTTTCTTTTTTCAATAGGACCTTTTCTTGTGTATCCCATCCTTTGCATGATTCTGAATCCATTGCCATATTTCTCCATTGGGATTGTGACATTTAACATTGTTTCTCATGTGTCCTCGTCATCCTTGTATAATCAGTTCAAGACATCCTTGTCTTCTGTTTCATCTACTAGTGTTTCTGCTTGAATAAACATACCATCAAAGAGTTTGATGGGTTGTGAATATTTGTGCTTGGATGTTGATGGTTGTGCATGAGACCTTGGTGAAATTGGCAATTTTTATAGACACAAGGATGGTTCAAAAGAGTATTCTCCCATGCCTTTGTCCTTTAACTTCATATTTTTCTCAAAAACTATGGATAGAGATTTCAGCTGATCTTCACTGTTTGATTATGTGGAAGCGAGAGCTTCCCTGTTGTGTGGTACAAGAACATTCTGAGTTTCTTTAATATTATTGCAATACTGAAAAGGATTAGTGCCTGCTGAGATGGAAATTTCTTGTCCATCATATGGGAATTTTAGGCATTGGTGGTATGTAGATGGTACTGCCTGCATTTCATGGATCAAAGGATGACCCAAGAGTATGTTGTAAGACAAGTCTATGTCCAAGACTTGACATAGAGTACCCCTCTGAACTGGTCCTACTTGAATAGGTAATACCACAAGCCCTTTTGATGATCTTTCTTTGTTATCATATTCTTTTATTGTTATCTTTTTCTTAGGATCAATGGTTATTTATGAGAATCCCAATGCACGGATAGGTTTTAAAGTACAAATATTTAGACCGGCTCCTCCATCTATTAGTACCTATTTCACTCAATGTTTATAGGCCAAGACTTCAATATGGAGTGGAGTATTATACAAATGACTTAAAGAGACGTTATCATGTTCAAAAAATGGCAAATTATGAGGCATGGTTAAATACCCCACCATGGCTTGGAATCAATCAATATCCAGGTTATTTGGAACTGTAGTGTCAACAAGGGCTTTCTCCTGAATATCATTGCGTGATGGTGAGATCTTGACAAGCTCTAGTATTGATATGTAGGTTGGCATTTTCTTCAATTAATCTACCAAGCTATATTTCTCTTTTAGAGGAGTGGACACTTTGGAAGTGTTTCCTTTCAAAACATACTTAGATTGGGCTCGTGTAGTCACATTTACTGGGACTTGCTCTTCCTTGTCTTTGATCTTAATGACATTGATCTGATTGTCATACGCTGAGATGTGATTGATGAAATTGTTGTATACATGATTTATATGGGACCCCTTGTTGTTTGAGGATGATGATGCCCTTTGTCATAATTAGGAAGTGGATTCTTGAATGCTTCATGATCTTCATTGGTTTTATGTCCATCCACTATTATATCACCTTTGCCCTTTAAATCTTGAGCCAAGTTTTTCAATCTTAGGCAATCATTTGTTTGATGACCTTTTCTTTGATGATACTTACAATGATGTGCGTTATTCCACCATGGTGGTTTGACTTGTGGCTCAAAATCTCTCGTATTTGGCAATGTGATAAGCTTGTTTGCCAAAAGTTCTTTGAAATTTGATTCAAGTGATTGCCCCAAAGGTGTGAATTTCCTTCGATATGGTGTAGGAGATGGTTTTGGTTTGTTGTTGTCTGAATTGTTGATCGGTGTAGTTCCTGATAAGTTCAAAACTGGTTGTTTTTGTTTTACGTTATGAATGTCGACTACACCATCATTGACTATGTTCTTGTTTCTCAGCCAGAATTTAGATTTGTCAGCGTTGGTATTAAGATTGTTGTAGCTGTTGGAAGGACAGGCTCCTTCTTTGTGAAGTTTTAATACTCCCTTTTTTATAAGAGCCTCCTCGATTTTTAGACTGTTTCCAATCATCTTTGAAAAATATGGTGGACATTGTAATTGGATTTGATAACACATTTCCTCAGTTAAGGTATTGATGAAGATGTCCATCTTTTCTATTTCTAGTATCTCTTGAGAATATCTAGAAAACAATCTTCGTCACATTTGTAAGTAGGTGAGAAAAGGTTCATCACTCTTTTGTCTTGTATTGCATAAATCAAGCATGGTGACTTCATGTTGGATATTATATGAGTATTGAGATACAAATTTGTCTACCAACTCATTGAATGTCTTGATTCCTAGTGGGAGTTTTGAGAACCATTCCATGCTTGGTCCTCTTAAACTTCATGAAAATAACCTTATCAATCAAGTCTCGTTGTGTGCAAATTCCAAGCTTATAGTGCAAAATTCCCTCACATGATCTTGTGGGTCAGTTTTGCCATTGTATTTGTCGTACTTTGGAATGTCACGAAAAGGAGGCATGATTATGTTCCTATCAAACGAATAGGGACAAATTTCTTCCACGTTATACCTCCTTGTTCTTCCCCTTTGCATATCGCATTTGTTGTTGGAGATTTTGAATTTGTTGAGTCAATGCATTCAAAGGGTTGTTGTTTGCTTCTGCTTTTGCTCTATTATGTGTTGCCTTGGGTTGATCTTGGTCAAAATCAACGGGTATTCAGGCTCCATGACTATTTAGCATTAATAGATACTATGAGAGTTGAGAAATACAACACTACAGAAGCCCAAATGATCTCTGCAAGCTGAATAAACCTATTACAAGGAGAAGCAAGGAAGCAACAAAGAAAATAATAAACACAGGAAAATGCTCAAGAATGTGAGAGCTCTATATTCACAAAAATGTGTAATAGAATGATGATACAAATGAAAAGATTCAACCTCTAATAGGTCAAGAAACCCTAAAAGGGAAAACCCTAGGCTTGCACATAATAATTAATAAAAGAATTATTTATTATGCACCTAATGTTAGCTTAAGTGTAAAAGAGATAATTAATTAAAAAAATATCATTTAATCAATCAAGTAAAGACCCGATTACTCTAACACCCCCCCTTAAGCTAGACTTAGGGAGAAGCTAAAACCTAGAACAGCTACTGAAAGCAAGAAAGATGGGTCCCGACAACAAGGCCTGATCAGGTGCCCAAATACAAGGAAATCTCTATGAAACAAAGAAAAAGGAGAAAACCCAGTGGGAAAAAACTCCTCCAAATAGAGATAAAAGAACACAACTGAAGCATGAAATAGATGCAAACAAACTGCTGATCTGAAGAACCACCACTGAAATAGAACATGACCAGGTAGAGAAGACTATAATCTGCATGAGTGCCCTCAAATGACACTACTCGAATCAGATGGCAAACAAAGGCAAACAACTAAACTCAAAGATACAAATGGCATGAGAAACCGAAGCTTAAAGAGTTGATCAATCAAACCACAGAAGCATTAGAACCAACAGGACAAATCTCCCCATAAGGTTGAAAAGGGAGAGGGACATGAACACTGAAAAGAATGGCCAACAAGAATTGTACGACGAACCAGGAACATCGAAGGTGCAGAGAAAGTACATAGTGTCATGGAAGGAACACTCACTTAACACACATCATGAGGCAAATCTCATGGAAGGAACACTCACATGACAAAGGTAGATGGAAAACAAAGGCAAACATCAACCCCCCCATGACACTTTATAAGTAGTGCATGTACAATAAGGCACAAGATGTGCAAGATCCCAAGTAAACAATGCATGATGGCACTTTATCTTAGTGTGTTTGCATAAATAAAAAGATACAATGATAAGAAGACTAGAAATAGAAAGAACAGCCAAAAAGGAAACATCCTACTCAGAGAAAGAGATCCTAGGACCTGAAACATCCAAGATATTTACCAGAGTGCTGAAAAGAAAAAACTGAATAAAATAGTCCTGGAGCATAATTTAGAAAGAAAACTCATATTAATGGAAAGTACATAGAACAAGCTTTCCAACAATATAAAGTTTTCAAAAAATGGAGTTGAGATGCTCATTCTACAGCCCCGGAAGTGCAGAAAAGTGACCCCACTTTGACTGGAAAAACGTATAGTCAAACAACAAAATTGGAAAAAAAAATCCAACACCATGAGGTCTGTCTCGGAACTAGCTTTTTGACGCCTATTTTTTTTCAAAAAAACAACTTTGTATGCTCAAGATATGGCCAAAAGACTGAAGGTGCTCCGGATGGGCCCAGAAGGGGCTTTCAGGTCTGCTAACACAATGCTAACATCAGTAGACTGCGAGCCTAAATATGATAGCCATATGGCTGTCACGGGCAAAAAAATAGTCTGCCTGAAAAATCTTTGTCAGAAAAAAAACTCGATCGCCACATAAAAATCCGAACTGTCGAGAAATTGCATCCAATGACCAGAAAAAAAAATGATGCATGCAACAGATTTTTCGGCCGGAAAAAAAATGGTATGCAGCTGGCAGTGGGACATCCAAAGCGGTCGTGGGCAGTGCAGAGGTGGTCGGGAGGTGGTTTTCGACAGGCGCGGGTGGCGGTTTCCAGTGGGTTTGGACGAGGAAGGCCAGTGGGCGTGGGTAGCACAAGGCGACAGCCGAAGGCCGATGGGCATGGGTGGCGCAGGGCGATGACCAGAGGCCGGCGAGCGGGAGGAGGCCAGTAGGCGGGAGGAGGTCGGTGGGTAGGGGTCAATGGGGGCCAGAGGCGGCAGAAAAGGCTGACAGCGGTAGCAGGTGCACGGGGCCAGGGGACAAAGGGACCCGCACGGCCTACTACCGCAGGTACCTTTTAATAAATGCCCCCTTTTTTTAAAACAAATCCACCTATGCCAAAATTTTGATTGATTTTTTGTTAAAAAAACTTTGCCTATTTTTTAAAAAAGATGTTTTTTTTTTGGGTTTTTTTGGTTTTTTCAAAAAAACAAATTTCGGCCTGCATGCTGTAAAAAGGCAAAAAAAAAAAAAAAAATTCTCAAATTGCGTGAGTGTCATACGGCCTAGTACAAAACAAAAAATACCCCCAAAGGCTCAGGTGTCAAAAATGATCAAGTTTTAGATGACCATAGGGGTTTTTGGGCCTTCTGAGCATGATGGTGAGGTTCGTTTAGGCCCAAAGTGCTCAGAAAAAAAGGCCTATCCCTAGGTGCACAAAAAAACTTCTGAAACCCCAAATCTGCTTCCAATGCAAAAAAAAAACTCAAAACAAGAACAGGTAGCTGCAGATCTGAAGCTCTAATACCATGTGAGAGTTGAGATATACAACACCACAGAAGCCCAAATGATCTCTACAAGCTGAATAAACCTGTTACAAGGAGAAGCAAGGAAGCAACAGAGAAAATAATAAACACAGGAAAATGCTCAAGAATGTGAGAGCCCTGTATTCACAAAATTGTGTAATAGAATGATGATACAAAAGAAAATATTCAACCTCTAATAGGTCAAGAAACCCTAAAAGGGAAAACCCTAGGCTTCCACATAATAATTAATAAAAGAATTAATTATTATGCACCTAATATTAGCTTAAGTGTAAAAGAGATAAAGGGGAACATAATTAATTAAACAAATATCATTTAATCAATCAAGTAAAGACCCGATTACTCGAAGTTTATTATTTTCTTTGTTGCTTCCTTGCTTCTCCTTGTAACAGGTTTATTTAGCTTGCAAAGATCATTTGGGCTTATGTGGTGTTGTATTTCTCAACTCTCACATATACTTGTCTCTATCATTTTCTGGAAGCCTTTCCATGAATATTTGGAACTTGGGGTCTTGTTGGGCTTCTTGAATTCATTCGTCACTTATATCTTCTACGTTTATCTCTTGATGCCTACTCCAAAGGTTTTCCTCATATGACATGTTTGGTTCTATTTCTATCTCCTTTTGTTTCAAGCTCTGGGATCTTGTCCAAATGGGCATGTGATTCAATAGGTGATTTGTTCTTTAGGTAGAAAAGCTAATTTGATCTTGCCACCAAAATTTAGGCGATGTGATAATGCTGACCTTTGGGTGAAGGCATGTGTTTTCAAGGATTCTTTGTCAAACTCGGTTCCTTTACCATGTAAATAGTTGCGAAAGTGGTATAAGAAAGTGAGATGCTTTAGAAGGAGTTTGTGGTTTATATAGAAATTCTCTTTTCCTTAAGATCTTTTCTTGGCTAGGTTTTTTTTCTCTTCAAATCAGTTTTTTGATGAAGATTCTTCATCTTTAATTGTTGAGGGGTGGTCATACAAATGATCAAAGTTTTGCTTTTAGATTGGTTGATAAATACTTCATTTTGATATTCAAGTCCACTAATTCAAATAGGGGATATGACTAAGTATGTCAAAAATATGTGATAAAGTTTCCTGATGAAAGATGAGATATCTCAATTTAGGAACTAAATTGTTTTGACCAACTTGGATAACTCCACTTAGTATTTGATATTGATATTTTGGTTGAAAAATGTGAAACTTAGATCCCTTGGTTGATACCTTTCCGATTTGTTTTAGAGAATCTGTTCTGTGATAACTGGATCTAAAAGAAGACCCAAAAGGGTACTCGGATCAAGTTTTGGGTCTCTAAGATTTTGCTTGGAAACCCTCACTGTCTCAAATGCGCTAAAGCATATCCGCTACAATGTTATCAAATGGACTATTGTATATGTCATATGCGCTATTGTATTGTTCAAATGTGTTGTTGCTTTGGTTCAATGTGCCAGAAGATTTATCAAATGCACCAGAGGAAATGTCCAATGCGCCACATAAATGGTCAAATGTGCCACTTTGTGGAATCTTCTAAAAAAATTTTGTAAGTGATTAAAATGATTTTTGACCTTGTTGGATTTTTTTGCAAGATATGTGTATGATACCTGACAAGAACACATAAAACACTCATGAACACAATAGTAATTTTGATCTTACTCTAAACATGAAGTGTATGTTCTTTGAGGATGTTTTCAAATCCCCTTTGTTTTCATTGGTTTTGAACAATAAGACACATCAAGAAGACTCTCTAATCTCAAGGGTCATCAATAATATCATAGCCCATGACTCAATACTCCTTTAGCTCAAACAACCCTGTAACACCCTAGGGTGCACCCATTTTTTTGCCTTCATCCAAAAGTTGAACCAAAGAAGATTGCTCCTCAATTGACTCATTTTCTTGAGAGATATATGGTGAGTGTCTTGGGGACAGATTCTTCCCCACTCTTGCACTATGATATTAAGGATATTTGGATACTGACTTGGCAAGGTTTCTAGTTCTAAGGCTCTTAGTAAGGCTTTCGTTCGATCTTCGGTGATAAAGTCCCTCAGGAGGCTTCCCAACCTTTAGAACATGGGCTTTATGTATCTCAAAGGTACCGAGGGAAGGCTAATCATAGAGAAAAACCATTGAACATGATTTTCATCACATCCACATTTGATTATAGTGGGATAGAATACTTGGCATTTAGCTATTCCCAACTTAGGTTGTTCCCCTCTCACCAACCTTAATGGTTTGGGCCTAAAAGGCTCCTTGGGAGGGCAGGCCTGCTAAAAGTTTTAGCCTATTACACAAATTGAAGGAAAGCGAGAAAATGGTGAATTTGTCTTCTTGATCACCCAATTAAGAGGAGAGCATATACCTATCACCTTCGATTCACAATGAACACACTTTCTTTTTAACCGATATCGCAATGTTATTTAAACACTACTTGGAAATTTTGTTCCAACAACCATGGTGTTCATTTTAACCAAAATAGAAATGATGAGAATGTCACACCTTTTGAACCTTTTGCAAAAATGAAACCTTGTCAACAAAAGAAAAAATGCCAAATGATAATAAAGATTTGCTTTGAAAGTGAAACTCCTATCTTTGATGTGGATTGTTCATTTGTTACCTTTGCAAAAAAAAAAAAAAATGATTTGTTCTTTTTACCCCCTTTGTTTGCAAAAAAGAAAAATATGTTTTGTTCTTTTTAGTGGCACTAAAAGAAGTGTGATCTAATTTGCGAATAAAGGAAGTTTGAGATTTGTTGTTATTTTTACCCTTTTTGCAAAAGAAAATGAAGTTTCTTTTAAAGCACCAAATGAAAATGATGTTCGTTTTAGGGAGCACCAAAGAAAAGTGATGCTCTTTTTAAGCTCTTGCTAAATGGAAGTGAGTTCTTTTTACCCTTTTGTAAACAAAATTTTAACAAAAAGAAATAAAAATAATCATTTAAATCCTTTGAGCACCTGCAAGACAAACGTTAAAAACTTGCAAAACCCGTTCAAAAGGTTAGTTGATATGGTGGGCTCACAAGCCTAATTTTTCAAGTCTGTGTTACATATTTTCTGTTCTCTGCTGCAAATGCACCAAAACATATATCATATGCACTAAAATAACTATCAGAAATGCTACAAAATAGATCAAAGGCGCTAAAATAGTTATCAAATGTACTATCTAAAGTGTGAGGAGCGCTAAAAGAAATGTTAGAAGCACCAGAGTGAAAAATAGATTCTCTAGAAAGTGTATCAAATGCGTCAACATAGAAATCAGATGCACTAGAGAATATGTTGAATGTGCTAAATCTTCTGTGTTTCTGGGCCGCGTGAAACCTACAAAAAAAATTTGTTAAAAAGTGGGTTGCTCCACGGTGGGCACCAAAAATATAAGCCTGAAATGGTGTTAGTGGTCAGTTAAGAACAAGACAAACAAGAATGCCAATAAAACATTGTATGAGAAGATCTTAACAAAGAAAAACAAGTTCTAATGAGCAATCTTTCCAAACCATTTTATTGTTCTCTATCTCCAAGGATTCTTCTAGTCAATGGTTGCTCTCAGATCATTGAGCAACTGACCTTTAGAATGACAACTCCAAGAATGAGTGATATGGGATGTAAATGATCTATATGCAATGCATTCTATATCTATATGGATTAACAAAGCTTGCTAAGATATGATATTATGCTATGATGAAGATGATGCTATGATAAAGAGACTAACAAGCTATGCTAAAATGATTCATGATTAAAATGTTATATTAATATGCTCCTAAATGATTAAAATATTAGCTATCAAATAGAGGCAAATGCTTGATGAAAGTATCTACTATAATCTGGATGCATGAAGATTAGGATATGAATAATGAAGGAAATGAGGCCTATTTATAGAAGAAATGGGCAATTGGATGGTTAAGATTGATTAATCTTAACAAGGGATAGGATTGAATGATCTTCAATCCTTGTGAGATTTTCAACCCAATCCCATGTTGATGAGTGTCACCATGAGGAGGCTTGAGAGGAGAGAGAAGAGGCATTAAATGCCTGAGAAGACATGGTGGTCACCCTAGGGGATAAGATCAGGGTTGAGATATTGGATAATCCATTTGTCCAAATGATAAATTCTTGTACAAGGGTTAATGAATAACCATGGTCAAAGAAATGAATGATTGAAGAAACCCATGAGTTAGAGAAGGGTTAAGTTAGAGAGAAAGTCTCTAACCAAGGGTCAAGTTTGAGTTAACCATTAATGGTTATTGAAGACTTTGGAGATTAGCTTGTTGAAGACATAAAGCCTTTAATGGTTTATGAAGACTTTGAGGGTTTTTGAGAAGTGGCCTTCTCTTAAGGAATGTGCAAATGCTTAAGTGAGAGATTAGACTAATTAGGATGGTTTAGAAGAATCTAGAAGATATTAGTCATGCAAATGGATTTGTTAGGAGAATGCAAGTGGGAGGATATTTTTGGATTTAATTTGAAATAAAATGATTTATTTCAAAAAGTGGTTATAACTTGCATTGGAAGGATATTTAAATAAATATTGATTTATTTAAATGGGAGAGAGATTTTAATTAAATGGAAAGGAGATTTACTTAAATAAAAATGATTTATTTAATTAAAGGTTAGAATGTGGTCAATCAAATAAATTGAATAATTTATTTAATCAATAGAAGAATGTGGGGGGGGATTAATTAAATATGATTTAATTAATAGAGGAATTGATTTAATGTATTAAATAAATATTAAATATGTATTTAATCAAATGGTCAGATTTATACGTCTACACCTGCTCAAGTGTCTGGTCACTAGTTACTTCCTCATCCTCCAACAATTCCACATAGCGCATTTCATGTTTAGTAATGGAAGTGTGGGTTGCCTCAAAATTTATCAAGGCTTCATTAGCTACATGTTTAGAATGCAATGGTTCATACATAATTTTTAACATGGATCCATGCTTAGTTCTCAAAATAAGGTGTGACCAATCTAAGGAGAGGTATCCACCTATCTCTATCAATTATTACAACTTCTTGAGGAACTATGATAAGGCAAGCATACAGGGTTAGTGAAATCTTCCTAATTATGCCTATGGCTTGGAATTTATTTCCATCAAGCTACATGACACCTCTATCTAAAGGTTCATATTCTAATTTTAGAACTTTCACTATTTATTTTGGCATCACCATAGAACTAGCCCCAAAATCAATCATAGAATTATGAATCAACTTATATCCAACAATGAGTTAAAAAGAAAGGGGTTGGCTTCGATTTATCTACCTTTTCATTCGTAGATGCCTCCCCTTGGCTAGTGAGCACAACGACTAGACATGGTTGACTTCCAAATTCAACCCCTTTATCTTTTGTTGACGCTGACTCGGTCACAAGTCTGGCTTGAATCTTCTTTGTTTCGCCTAACGCTTCTCGTAGCAAAGATTTTTACTCAGGGATAGCAAGGATATCCCCTAAAGATACACTCATAGAGGCCTTTTTAAGATGCTCCATGATATTAAGGGTCATAGGGATGGACTCCTTTGATTTCTTTGGCTTGTAAGACATGACTTATTTAGGTTTCTTGGAATGGGGAAACTACAACAGGTTGATTCGTTGCTTTGTTGGGACTCATCTTAGGCTGCTGCACCATCGGTTTGCCAATGAATCTATGCTTCGAATGAAGGTTACATAGTTAGATTGCACTAGATGATCATTTAAGGTAGAAGCAGAAGCGTCGTTAGCGAACACTACTTCTTCACCTTCCATCCACGAGAAAAGTGCATGATCCAGGGTGATTTCAAATTCCTACTCCAAAGACATGCCCTGCATCTGTGTAGTGAGAATGACATTGTCCATACTTGGGGATGCATAGACCTCAAAGACAAGGTTGATTCCTTGGCTCCGCTGCTTTGTCATCTTTTGTTGTAAGTTTCCCCGCGGGAAATTTTGCAGCATATGAGCCTCATTGTAGGGGAAACACTAAGAATTTGTATCATCTACCAGGTTATTATGACCCACAACCAACTCCTTGTTTTGGTTTGACGATATAACTTGCAAGGGGTCAGGAATGGAACAATCTGGTTGTTTGGTTGTGATTGGGTAGCTTTAGTACCTCCCTAATACTGGTTCTACTGAAATGGAGGTCTTCCATCTTGATAATTATGGAACGAGGGCCTTATAAGAGTTTCTTGTTGCCTTTTTATATTGATAATCTCGTTTGAGAAGGTTTGCAATAGATTCTTCATGTCATTCACCTCAACTGCCACAGAAGAAGACACAACAACATTACTTTGTTGGGCATTAGGATAGATGTACATGGACTGTGGCGGTGCTAATGTGCTTGGGGATGCTTGTTCTGGTACTTTTCCTGACAATTTAGGGAAGATCGACATGGGGAGGTCTTGGCATAAGCTTCCCAACATCAATGGGGTTATTTTCCACTCGGATTGCAAGTTCATATGCATCCGAAAGAGTATTTCCACCAAGGGATTGAATCATGACTAATATATCGGAGTTGAACGCCATATCCGCAGGAGGACGAGTAGTGACAGGGATTCTTTGCCAGGTTTTGTGAAACCTAGTGTTGAAATTAGTTACAACCTTCTAAGGGGCCTGTTTTATGGTTATCAACTATTGTAGCAAGGAGGATCTATCACCTTTTTCAATGAAGCGTTCGAATAAATGATCCCCAAGATGATCCCAATCGGCAATTAAATTTGGTTGCAAGGATCTATACCAATCTTGACCCTTCCCTTTAAAGAAAGCCGCAAGCAGTCTTAGCACCACATTTTGTTGTGTGACATTATGAACCATGCACACATCTACCACATCTTGCAAGTATTTCGTAGGAGTTTTGGAATCTTCTCCAGTGAATTTTGGTAAAGCTTTTGAGGCAGAGGCTAGAATAGGATCGGATTGATTGGGAGGTATAGGTGGAATTAGTGGGCTCCCACTATTCCATGTGACAAAATTCTGAGGAGGAGGAACAACCATATGCACAAGGATTTGGATTGGATTTTGCCCATCTCCTCTTGAACCTCGAGGTTGGACTGCTACCAGAGGTGGTACCAATAAACTTGGATTTAAAGTGGTTTGGGATCTAGTAATAGGCCTATGGCTCATACACCCACTCTAATTAGAGAGAATTTTAGGTCCCATTGGGTATGCCAAAAAAAGGACAGTTGATGCCTAAAATTTCTTTCAGACACGCAGCCTTATGGGAAACTCAGTGTTTTGGGACCTATGCACTTTCACTGAGTAACCTCCAAGATTTTAGAAGTCCACTCTTCATTTACTTAAGGGAGAAAAGGGAAGATAAAACATAAAATAAAAATAATCTAAGGTGATGCGCTTGATCTGAATTTCTGTTGAACAACCAACATAGAGAATATCATACATCACAATTCTAAGGCCCATTCAACAATCTACATGCCTTATGAACAATCTCAAATACATTATGTAGATCAAGAAATTGAAAATCATCAAAACAATAGCAATTAGGAAAACCACAAAACCTAAAGCTACTATGAAAGCAATCCCAATCCAATCAATGAAGACATAAAGACAAGATATTCAAATCAAATGAAATCGGAGCAAACTGACGCAGATATCTCCTTCATGTGGCTCCATTGTTCTTCTTTCACCTTCAAATTTGATGTGGATCTCACCTACAAGTGCAAAATGCAAGTGGAAAGCAAGTTGTTGATGAAATTCGCAGTATAAGGTTACTCGAAATGTGATTGATTCTCCTTTTCATTGAAGAAAATCATCCAATTTATAGACAAATTGGAGAGAGGACAAGATTAGCATGAAGAGATTTGAAAGGAAATTCAAATCAAGAATGGCAAAATTATGACAAATGTGTGACATTTTCTATGCAAGGTGTATGACAAATTATGCACAAATTATGACAAGTTGCTATGCAAGATGTATGACAAATTATGACAAGATTGAAATGCCATTCCCATGACAAAAGGGAAGAGAGAAAATAGCCTCCATGATTGCAACAAATGGAAGCATAAACATAGGAGAAAATGAGGGAATGAAATTAGGGGAAATATTAGAAAAATTAAAGAAAATAGGAGAAATAGAAATTAGGAATTAGGAGAAATTAGCAAATTAGAAAATTGAGGGAAAAGATGAAATAGAAATAGGTGAATTAATTAATAGGTTTTCATCCATTAATTAATTCATGAAAGAGACCTAGACTAAATAAATAGATTTATTTAACCCACAAAGAAGAAGAAAAGGATTAAATGAACAAATCAAAAAAACCTAGAAATAAGAGGACAAGGAATTAGGTCAAGACAACAATAAATTAATGTAGTTTCGATCATGATTCTGATTGACAAAGGACCAATGTTGATAAATGATTGAGATTGGTTGACAGAAATCAATGACAAATTGACCAAGATTGACAAGGAGATCAAATTGATAGGCGCCAATTGACGAGGAACAATGACTAATCGATCCAAATTGACATGATTGAAAAGGACAAGGATCGATGACGAATCGATCGCAAAATGACAAGATTGACAAGGACAAGGATCGATGACGAATCGATCGCAAAAATGACGAGATTGACAAGTTGATAATCGCAAATGATTACTAACAAGCTAAAGATGATTGAAAGATTGACAAGAGGACAAAACCCTAATTCGATCATCGATCAGGATTGACGATGTCCAAAATGATGATAAATGAGCATGCACCATGATACAATAGGATAAGATCGACCAAAATCATGACTGAAGATTGCTATCGACAAGACCTAATTCGAAAGTGAGAAAAATGAGGAATGCAGAAGAAGGACTCGATGCTCGCAAATGATAAAGACCAAGTGCGCAACATAGAAGAAATGTTAATGCAACGCAAGAACCCTAAAATAAGGCAATGCGCCAATGTTAAAGTATGACTCCACAAGCGTTGACCATTTTTAGACATCTACACATTCAAAGACCTTTGGAATGACATAAAGAAAAGCATACATGAACATCTATTGAAATGAAAGAGTGCATAACATGATTCAACCAACAAAGTTAAGCATACATCACTAAAGTTGAGACCAGATAAAAAATTGCACAGAAAACCATTAATGAATACCGAACAAAAAAGCCCAAAAGGCTTGAGGCACAGTTTGATTACTTTGATTCATAAAAACAATAATTGTGTTGAGGCTTTTAGTCCAATTCTAGAAATCTTCTTTGTATTCAAAAACAAAATCTAGAAGTTCTTATTCTTACAAGCATTCAGAATTAAATAGATGAGGGCCTAACTGTCGACTATTGTGAAAACAAAAAAAACCATTATGATATTGCGCTAGCTGGCCCGTTCAATAGTTTAGAAGGTCATCAAATGTCGTGAAAGCGATGACTGTTTTTGGCCTGTAGCTCCACCAAGTATATACCTTTCCGTTATCGGGATCAAAATCACCATCGTGATCGTTCTGCTACAACAACTTTGCAGACATATCTGGCACAACACCCTAAAAATGGTTTGAAACCACTTATTATATTGGACAAGCCTCTTGAGTGGCATCTTGTTTTTTGTTAGACAGGCACGTGGAGCTTCTGGCATTCACTTTGAAGTGACACATGACAGCGAAACGGGAAGTCTCCCCCTTAGGCGAGCTACAACCTCAAAACATCCCGCGGAGCAGACACGTGTCTCTCGAACTACATCCCTTCAAACTGCAGACAAAAATCGTGGGAGAGAAAAAGGTGACGCCACATGGCGTTTGAGCGGATCTTCACGGCAAAAAGAAGAAAAGGCTATCAAAAAGACGTGTCACGCCAACACGTTGCAGGTGCGTGCAAACTGTGGCCTTAATACTTATTCGATCAAAAGGAAAGTCGTGGACCTAGACAAAATAAAAGGGGGCCCTTTATGGGCGATGTGGATTTTAAAACATATAATGCTCTGTAACTTCTCCTCCCCTTAGGAGCACCACTTTAGGGTGGCCTTCTAAGAAGGTGGGTTTGTCAACTGGTGGTGCCTTTGGATGACTAGCTCTTGCTCCCTCAAATGGTTTCCACAACTGACTCTAGTGATCTCTCATGTGTGCACTGAAGATAAAGATAATGATGCTGATAAAGATGAGGGTTGGGATGTTTCTAATTTTACTTTGAGCCCCAGTAATGTATGGGGTAAGTCAAATGATTGAAAACCTTTTAACTACATCTACTTTAACCACTTAGCAACTTTGACTTTTTGGTTTTATGTTAATCTTCAAGTTAGTTCATGTATAATTCTCAAGATGTAATTTAGTATCCACCCATTTTTTTATAAATGTGTATTATTTTTTCAAATAAATAAAATATTGATACACTTATTCATAAAAAATATTGTAAATTTTTTTTAAAATTATATGTATCTAAACATAATGGGTATCTAATTAAGTAAACATGACATATTGACAGTCATTTTTTCTCCACACAACTTTTATTTCATAAAAATCTTTGTAGTTAATCTTCTAGATTTCCTTCCTTACCTCATGGACACTCTCACGTAAGCTTAAAAATAGCTGAAAATAATGTTATACATACTTACAGAGAACCTGAACTCAAATGTGAGATGAAATTCCGACTAGGAAATTCACGGCTAATAATGTAGCCGTGATAGATAAATTCATACAACAGCATTAATTGCGATAAACAGTATGAGTATGCAATATTTCTCTGCATACGAACTCTAAAATGCCTATGTAACTGTTCAAAATATCGGCTGTGTTTTCTGGTACAGGCTTGGCCGTTGAAAAACACATATCATGTCAAGAATTGAAGTTGTCTGTGGGAAAGCCTTCCGGAGAATTTAACGTTGAAACAGCTAATCATGATCTGCACACAGAATTTTCAAAAATACTTTAAGATTTCAGGAAAAAAATGCCTAGTTGTTGAATTTTTAACGCACAGAAACCTTCAAGAACAGCTAAAACAACATTAAATTCAGGATGAACTGCTTCTTTCTACGGAAATCTATTAATTATAGGCTTGATCGTCAAGCAGAAGTCCACAATATCAAATTTTACAACCCGGTACATACACGGTTAGCGCGAGAAACGGTACATGTCGATGTCGACTATAGGACTGCAAGTTGCGAGCTTCATCGAAAGGAACTGCCCAACATAAATTGTAACAGGTGTAAGAAATCGTGAACTCCAGCTTTTGAGAAAAGGAAAGTGATTTTTTGTTTTTGTTGTTTTCTTCAGAGTACTGTACCTCAACTTGACGCTGCAGAGACTGAACGTGATTGATGATCTCGTCCAGCATCAATGCTTTACTCGTGCTCTGTAAAGAAATTCAAAGTAAATAAATGATCTCAGAAAACGAATTAAAGGACGTAAGACGCATTTACTAATTTTGTTAACTATTGAGATGAATGATGAGCCGTACCTTACTGCATCCTGGAACCAGATCCTGCAAAACCTTCATTCTTTTGCTAATTTTTTCCCTCCGCGCCTGCAACAAACGCACAAATAACATTTATTATGCTCTGTTTTGGAGGAATATTTAAAATGTGCAAGAACAAACATGCAAATTACTTACTCTTTCGGCTAAGCTGTGGCTATCAGTGGCTTGGCCACGCCGTGCCCTAACGTGAATGTAATCCTTTTTGTCAGGCAACGCTGGAGCCTTCACATTCCTTGCGTCCTCTACTTTTCCCGTACAGTAACTATTATTACTTTGATCCGCTTTGCGCTTGGAATCTTCAAAGGCGTCCTTCTCACTCTCTGCGCTTTTGCAGCGCTTTCCTTTCAGCGCATCGCAACTCACAGCCTGCGCATCGTATAAAGTAGGAATGTAAATCTATAAGCAGACGAGTAAAAAACCATAAAATGAACATCAGGCTGTAAATTTATAAGCAGACGAGAAATAAATATAAACTGAAATTTCAGGCTGTAAATTTATAAGCAAGCGAGAACTAAACATAAACTGAAACTTCAGGCTGTAAATTTATAAGCAGACAAGAAATAAACATAAACTGAAATTTCAGGCTGTAAATTTATAAGCAGACAAGAAATAAACATAAACTGAAATTTCAGGCTGTAAATTTGTAAGCAGAAGAGAAATAAACTGAACTTCAGGCTGTAAATTTATAAAACACAAGAAACAAACTGTAAATTTATTAAAAAGACGAGAAATAAACTCAGGCTGTAAATTTGTAAATGACAAGAAATAAACTGAACTTCAGAAAGTAAATTTATAAGCAGACGAGACGAGAAATAAACATAAACTAGACATCAGGCTTTAAATTTAAAGCAGAGTAACATAAACTGAGCATCAGCTTTTGAATTTAGAAGCCGACGAAAAATAAGCATAATCTGAACTTCAGGCCGTAAATTTCGACTCAATTTCTCAATTTTTAGTGTTGAAAATTTGAAGACGGAAGTTCCATCATTCACTCTGGCTTTAACTTCAGCAATTTCAATGATTAAAGCTCATACCTCGACAACATTTTTACGCTTCTTGCGACAGCCGTACTTGACTTCATTTCCGGACACGCCAGATGCGGAAGCATTTTCTCTGCCATTGCCATTCGTAACAATTCCAGCGGATTCCTCGGCTTTTGGACTACATTCCTCCACAAAGGACGAATATTTCGCCGCCCTTTCTACGAACGCCAGGTCAGAAGGAATCGCAGGCAAAGCGCAGGTCGCAGGTTCGATTCCTGTCAAATTACACTGGCTCGTCACCGCAGACTGCGGCGCATTATGCCATGCCACAATTCCCTGCTGCAAATCCCCTGCTAAATTCCCGTTCGAATGTTCCGTTAGGGGGAAAACCTCCGAACCGCTAGGGCGACTCGTCTGATGAAGCAAATTAGGCGAAAGACCAAGCAAAGCGGGCAAATAATCGTCCTCCATTAAAGCATCGACGAACAGATTCTCCGACAACGACGTCTGCATTTCGTGGCTTGAAAAGAACTCTAAACAGTTGAACTCCATATCCGCAGGACAATTGTGCCTGACCATTGCGAAACTATCCATACAACACCTTTCACACCTCAAACCAATTCAGAGCTCTCTGGATTCCTCAAGGAATCAATCACAATCTCTATATATACTCTCTAGACTACCATTAAAAGATTGCACAGACAAATCTTCCAGAAAACGCTGGTTGCAAACATTAAAGTAAATGGAAAAGTGTGGAAATTCATTACACACCGGGTATTTAAATGCTCTCTAGGAAATTTCCTCTGGTTAGGTCTGTGTAGTAGAAATTCCAGCCCAGACTTAGCTCATTAGCCGTTTTGTACTTGCGAATCACATGTAAACAAAACCACGTGCTGACCGAAATACAAGGATTATTTTACCATTTTAGTTTTGCTTTAATATGAATCATGATCTCATCGTAATCACGCAACAAATAAATGTACGGGAAAAGTTGGCGGTCAATGTTGACCGCTAACCGTGTGCGGAAAGTTAATGACGGCTAAGTGGCTTACAAAGAATTCTGTCTGTGCCGTATTCATTTTTATGTCCGCAGGTATTTTCTTTTCAATTCTATTTTTATTATTATCTTATTAGGCAATTGGCTTATTTTAGCTAAATGTGCGATCGTTTCAAATTTGCAAATGCTTTTCGTAAAATTGGTATATACGTGTCCTTGTGTTTTCTTTAATTTAATGACTGGTTTATATGTGGTATAGGTATTTCTCTATGAATTTGTTTTATGGTTTTGTTATATTTAGATTTTTATATTTAGATTTTATTACAGTTTATTTTAAAGGTTAATTTTAATTTGTAAATTTATTATTGATGGATTAGATTTGGATCGTGTCTATGCAGTCGACAAAATGGTTCGATTATTCATTACCAAAACACTTTTAACAATTATCATGAAGGTAATTTTGTTGGTTGCATAGTCAATGTGTTAGATTTGTAGTTGTAAATTTGAATCATAAATTTTTAAATTTTAAATTCAAAATAAATGTAGTAGCTTTTTTAGTAGTCATTGTGATTTGAATCAACACATATTTGTAGTGTTTGTGTTTTTATGTTATTGTATTTAAAGAGATTCGTTCATTCATTTTAAAATCATCAATTCCATATGTTGGATTATTAAAATAACATCTAGATAAAGATCTATTCTACATTTTTTACTTGTGACATCATATAAGCACCATTGCAAGCTTGATTGTCATCTTCAATATTTAACTCAGAGTTATAAATTTGATCCACTACGAATATGATTGAGGAGAGCATGACCCTTGCAATTCAATAAATTGTCCAAACATGATTGTAAACACTGCTAGTCCTTATTAAAAATAGTACTGAAAGATCAAGGTGAACAAATTTCAATTGCCACTTTTATGCTAATTCATTCCTATAGGAACACATTCAAGTCTATGTACTAGATCATTTCCACACTTGGTAAGATCAATTTCTCAATATATCTAAACTAGAGTGAAATGTGGTCTTTTTGTAAATATTTAGATATTCATTTGAGCAAGCCCTAAAAATCCACCACTATGGCAAATCAATTTTTGACATCTTCTACATCATTTTTTAACCTTCAAATTAAATTATGACATTTACATTTAATTCAACATTTTTTTTAAAGTTCCAACTCTCTTGTCTAGGTTAATTATATATTTAGATCTTTATTAATTTAATTAGTTTCTAAGATTATTTCATTTAAGTGGTGTTTTTCCCTTGGCTTTCTTATTCCCCTTAGCTTTTAGTTGTTCTTTATTAGGGTTTTAGATCTAATTTTTTTATTGTATGGGTGGGAGAATAAAGACCTACCCCACTTTTGGGCAACATGCTAATTTTACAATTTATTCAAATACTATCACCCAATTTTGAGAAACAAGGAAAACCATATTATGTTCGTATTAGATTACATTGTCAACATGTATGTGTGGCCTTTATACATTCTATGTGTTACCATTTTTCCTTCCAATCCACATGGAAGAATTTCGTTAGACATAATTTTTTATTTAAATCACCTTTTTCATGAACAAACAAAGTAATCATGGCATGAAATTTTATAATAATGTGACATTAAGAGTAAGCTTTCCAAAATAATCTTGTAGATTATGAGATCTTTTATAAGAGAAGATAAATTTATGAATTGGTTCCTAATAATCTTATACCTTATGAGATCATTATAAGAACTTGGTCAATAACATGAAAGATAAATAGAAGAGTTTAAATAACTAACCCTAGTAAGATCACTCTATTGATGCTTGGTGGAAATATAGATAATAGATTGGACATCCCTTTATTTCCCTAGATGACTAGTTTGCAAAGCTATAAAAGGAAACTCATTTAGGCTTAGTCTCAAGTAAAGAATAGGTGAAGATCGTGTAATTTTATTATATAATAAAGAGACATAGGTTGAACTAGTTACACTTGGTTACCAAAATCAAGCTCTTAGAATAACCATTCCTACTTAGTATCCAATGACACACAAGAGTAGTCAAGGTGTGAAATTCCAATAAAACCCACAATAACATTGGATCCATGTCCTAACTCAACAAATAGCATTGCTTATTTAGGCACAGGTTCCAACACAAAATAAGGTAATAGAACTTGTCCAAGTAACAATAGTAATATAAGAACAACCCCTAGGGAGCCAAAAATAAAGTAAATAACCTTAAGTAATAAAGGAATTTCCAAGTTACAATATCATCATAGTAACTACTTGCCACCAAAAAATGTAAATCTTAAACTAATAGCTATAGGGAGGGTGACCCTAAGAAACACAAGGAGAAAAGTTTATAAAAGTATTGGGGACCCTCTAAAGAAGAAATCAACTAGAACTCAATACATCAATCACAACAAGCACAGTAACTCAAACCTCTCCCACTACAAGTTTTCTCCCCTCGTCTCCTCCTCCTTCTCCAATTACATCATTATGAGTCCCCTTATTTTTACTTCATGGTTTGTGATTTCTTCCCAATTCTCCCCTTAGTATCAAGGGTCCTTGTCAAGTACCACCTAGATTCTTGTGCAACAATTTATGCAACTTCCTCCTTATCAATATTCTCCTTAATATGTATTCCCTCTTCATTTCTTACTTCTCCAAAATGGTAGCACTATGTTCCAAAAATGCAAACCCTTACCAATCTTGGAGGCTATCCACTCCCATAATTAAAAACACATCATATGCCCATAATTGCAAGCATTGTAGCTTTACAAGTTTTGTGACTCTATCATATCTCCTCAACACTAAGTCTCAATAGGGCCCCATTTCTGAAACTCTCCCAACTCGTTAGCTTGATTAATAATAAATGATAAAATATTTTTCTTTCTTCTCCCCAAGTGTCATTGAAATTCCCCCAAGCCTATCTAAATGTTAAAATATTAGTCTCTCTATAGCCCATACGGGTAGGTGAGTTGGCTTGGGCAGTGGGTTTGCTCCCCATCATCTCGGGTTCGACTCCCTCTCGGATTTAAGAGGGAGGACTGGTTGTAGGCTCTGGATTCTCTCCCTAGGGGACTAGTCTCGCCTTAGTTCACCCCTTTCTGGCCCCAACTTGGCAATAAAAGTAAGCCCAAGGTAAGGCAGGTTGGGTCGCTGGACTGGGTCGCGGGGATACCCCTGGTGTACTGAAAAAACTAAAATAAAAAAATATTAGTCTCTCTATTGGTAGTAAATACATAAGATTTAGGTAGAAATAGAGAAAAGTGAACAAGAAGGTAATATACAATTGCAATTATCCCATACATGTAGAAGAGGATGAGAAATAAATTTGATCCAATCAAACAAGAAATGTACTTCACATATTTCACCCCCTAGTGGATAGGTTCAAAGGGTATGTTGGACATAATGTTGTCAATGATGTCAAGGGTGTTGTTAGCTTTGTCATTGATGGCAAGGTATGTGGAATATTATTGAAGCATTGAATTATTGTCATGTCATGTAAAAGCATCTACATTTCAAAAGGGTAAAATTGATCCATGCTGGATATCTCTCTTGTAGAATGCCATTTGTACCATCATGTAGCAATTTCAGTCGATTGTGGAGGTCAGAGAATGTCTATAGTATGCACTTCTAAGGTTTGTTTCTTAGAGACTATATGTGCACCTAATTACATTGTCATGGTGTTGTGCTTTGTATTCTCCCAGAGTTGTGAGTTATGGCTTGCAGTTTGGAAGCAAAGTAAAGTTGCACATATGATGTATCACATTACAAAATTTCAGAGGTTAATCTTCAGTGGACAAAAATTATAAGTGATAGAGTGTTCACCGTGTCATTGGTCAACTTTGTTGATGTTCCTAGTACACGTGCTAGAGAAGGATAACATGTGCTAGCTAGAGGAAGCATGTGAAGGCTATTTGGGACCATATGAGTTAGTGTTGGGTAGCACATAGTACCATATGAGTTAGTGATGGGTAACACATAGTGTGTTACCATTCATTGTATAATGTGTGGGGCTTAAGACCAAGATGACTTCAAATTTAGTTAACGAATTTGCATGTAGCTAACTTGTGAATGTTGTAAATGTGTTAGATTGGCTGACTTGAGAATGTAATTAATAATGTAAAACATATAAATAATTGATATATAGGTTCGTTCCAAGTGAGTGAGTTGGCAGAAGTGGCAAAATTTGTACAAGATGTATATTCAGTAGGTAGCAGAGATGAATTAAAGTGTGTGAATCAAGTTGCAAATCCTATACACACTAAGAGAGTGTTTTGACATAGATCACATTAGATAGTTGTTTAAGATTGAGTTGTGAAGGCCCACATGGCATATCTTATGTATCTCTTTTTTATATTTAAGGTTGGTGCTTTTAATCTAAGTCGGTGCTCAGTTCTTTGGATTAGGGGATTGGTGTCTCCTATAAATTAGTGCTTGAAAATGCAATTGGGGATCGATTTCTCCATCTAAGGTTGCAAATCCTATGGTTTGGTTCCTACAAAATATTGTAAGTTCTTTATTATTTTTGTGAGGTTGGATTTGTGTAGTAGATCCAAGTATCTATTCTCATGGTGTTTTTTTCCCTTCTAGGTTTCCACATATATCTAGTGTCTTATGTGTTGATGTGTGATTGTGTTTATCATTTGTATGGTTTCTTTATTGTTAAAGTAATATCCAATCATGATTATAATGATGAATTGGATTTCAAGTTGTTATTTGGCATATATTACTATAATAGTGTTGTGATTTAGTGTCTTTAAAATACATCAATGTGTGAGATGAAATGAAAGAAAAATAATGTTAAATTTAAATAAATAAATAAAAATATGACACTATATTGTTAGGAACCGAGAAGGACAGCCACAATCAGATGATACTACTGCAGATAGTAAGTGAATATAGTAATGGGCTCTGCACATGCAGAAAGGCCAACCACCTAGAGCTCACTGATCAATCACAAAATAGGAGTCACACTGACTACAATTGGATGGTTAAATCCAATAACAATGTACTGCTTAAGTATAGCATCCATGATGCTAGATTCAGTACCGGTTTAAGCTCTAACCATGAGTGCAAAACACCTTCATAACCTTTGTTGGTATTTTGGTATGGTTTTGTCATTGATGTCAACACCTACTAAAACACTAGCACTTTGGAGATCCAGCAGCATTCACCGGCAGACAAGTAACTATTGCATAATTACTGGTATATGGTACACCGACAGGATATAATGATCACCGACACTTGGAATGACATGGAAAACACTTGGTAATATCAAAGACATCGTGTGGACATCTTGTCTTAATGAATTGATCATTGGTATATTCATATTTGCATATTTGTTTTTACTGGCAAATAGGTCCAGGATTATCTAGGGTTACACTAGCAGGTTTATCTTTTCCAAATCAACATGGCACGCTATGGAGATGATTAATTATTGTTGTAAATGCATTAAGCCGACATGTTCAATCGGTTATTGCATAAGATATTGTATTATTTGTAAAATGATTTTATTGTAATATCTTGTAGAGCTGACCTACTAAAATTGGTCTTAGGTTATTGTATAAATGTAAGATCTTATTTGTAAGATCAAATGTGGAATGCGAAGAAGGATTGTGTGAAGGTATATGCGAGATTAAGCATAGCTATACACGCAGACATCATTTGAAGGTGAAGCTAGGTTTTTGTGAAAGCATATCAGCATTGCACCGGTACTGAATCTAGCATATGAAGATGCTATTTTGAGCAGTACATTCTTATAGGATTTAACCATCCAATTGTAGTAAAAGTGACTCCCATTTTGTGATTGAGTAGTGAGCTCTAGGCGGTTGGCCTTTCTGCATGTGCAGACCCCATTTATGTACACTTACTATCTGCAATAGTATCATCTGATTGTGGGTAAGGTTTCCCACCATGGTTTTTCCCCTTACAGGGTTTCCATGTACAAATATTGGTGTTATGTGTTGTGGATGACTTTGTGTTTATGTTTCATGCACTAATCTTTACCAGTATAGCAATTAACTGTTAAAACTGTCTACCAGCATACTTAATTGGTTTACCGATATTAAGCATTAAGTTAGTTAAGTTGTTTTTGGTTTGAATTTATTTGACAACTGATTCACCCCCCCTCCCAGTTGTCTCTGGGACCTAACAATTGGTATCAGAGCTTAGTCCTCTTTTTGCAGAAGTTTAACAACTTGAGGAGATCCAATGTCTACTAATTATTTCAGGAAGGACAATCCTAAACTTGATGGAACCAACTATGGCATATGGAAGATCAGAATGGAGACACATCTAAATTGCATTGGAAAAGACATCTAGGAAGTTACAACGAATGGTTATATTGTTGTTGTACCAGGTCAACCTAGTCCAGCTAACTTGACAAAAGATGAGGAGAATGATTGCAAAGCAAGAGAAGCACTTTTGAGCGCATTATCAGATCAACAAATCATGGGACTATCAGATAGGTCTACTGCTAAAGCTATTTGGGATCATTTGGAAACACTGAATGAAGGAGATTGCACAGCCAAAATTGCAAAACTTGAAAGCTTTCGGATCAGGTATGAACATCTAAAAATGGAAGAAGATGAAAGGATTTCTGCTTTTATGGAAAGAGTAAATGAAATTGTTTTGGGTATTAAATGTTGTGGAGGAACCTTAAGTGAAGATGAAATTGTTTCAAAAGTTTTAAGAGGATTGCCACCGGAATATAAAATGAAGGTTACTGCTATAAATGAGTTAAGAACAATGCCTGATACATCAGTAACTAGGGATACATTGATTGGAAAACTTTCAGTTTTTGAAATTGAAGAATTTGGTCCTGTTGCTACTATTAAGACAAATTTGGCCTTTAAAGCATCAACATCATCTACTCCATCTTTTGACAAATCTAATTGGAAAGCCTTTTATGCAAGAGAACTTGAAGAAAGTAGGAAAGAACTTGAAGAACTTGAAACACTATTTGCAAGGAAAATGCCTAAAGGTCCAGTTGGAAGTAAGTATGAAGGTAAAGCACCCTTTAAATGTTTTAATTGCAATAAGATCGGTCATATGGCTTCAAGATGCCCTGATAGACATGCTAGACTGAGAGAAGAAGCTAGAAGAGCATACAAGCCTAATCCTAAATATCAAAGATACAGATTTAAGAAGAATAAAGACAAATCTTGTTACATTGCTGATGAAGGTGTAACTAATGATTTTGATGAAGATCCAATAGACAATGGATGGGTTTTTGTTGCTATAACTAAAGATCAACTGGCACTTGCAGTGTAACCAGTAGAACAAGCCCTAGCAGCTAAAGTTGAAGTAAAGGATGAATGGATCATTGATTCTGGATACTCACATCATATGACAAGAGACAAAGGTAAATTCTTGAACTTTCAAGAATATAATGGCGGTTTAGTAAGATTTGGAGATGACAAAGCTTGCTCGATCAAAGGTAAGGGTTCAATATCTCTTGATGGTAAGCATAACACTGACAATGTCTACTATGTTGAAGGTTTAAAGCATAATCTTTTGAGTGTTGGTCAATTAGTTGAGAAAGGATTTCAATTACAATTTAAGAATGGAAAATGCAAAATCATGAACAAAACTGGTTTGGAAATTGCAACCAGTAACCAGACTAGAGGTAATATCTTTCATTTGAATAACAGTGAGAAGACATGCTTGATTGCACATATTGATGAAAGTTGGTTATGGAATAAGAGACTCTGTCATGTAAACTTTGATTGCATGGTACAAATCAGTACTACTAAGGCAGTTAGAGATTTACCTAAAATTGTCAAACCTCACAATACAGTATGTAAGGAATGTCAATTTGGAAAACAGGTTAGAGCTAGTTTCAAAAGTATTCTAGAGAAATCTAATAATGCTCTTGATTTGATTCACACTGATTTATGTGGTCCAGCTAGAACTAAAAGCTTACAAGGTGATAGATATTTCTTGCTAATCATTGATGACTATTCTAGAATGTGTTGGGTTACTTTTCTCAGAGAAAAATCAGAAGCACTTGGAAAGTGTAAACTATTCAAAGCAATGGTTGAAAATGAAACCGGTAAGAAAATCAAATGTCTAAGATTAGATCAAGGAGGAGAATTCACATCTAAGGAATTTAATACATTCTTTCAAGTGAATGGAATCATAAGACAACTATCAGCACCTCGGACACCACAGCAAAATGGAGTTGTTGAAAGGAAAAACAGAACTATCTTGGATGCAGTAAGAAGTATGTTATCAGAAGCAAACCTACCACATGTATATTGGAGAGAAGTAGTCAATACAACGGTTTATACATTCAACAAAGTTCACATCAAAGGTGAAACCAGTAAGACCCCTCATGAACTATGGTTTGGTAATACTCCTACTCTTAAGTATTTCAGAATTTTTGGAAGTAAATGTTATATCAGAAGAGATGAGTATATTGGAAAATTTGATCCTAGAAGTGATGAAGGAATATTTCTTGGTTATTCATCTAAGAGCAAAGCATATACATGTTTTAACAAAAGATTGCAGAAAATTGTTAAGAGTACAAATGTAAAGATTGATGAACAATTAAGAGGAACTTCAAGGTATATAGACTCTGAACCGGCAACATAAATTTTGACAAATGAACCTACACTAAATCCACTGGTATAGAATGAAGATCCAGTTACCCCGGTATCATCTGAGGATTCCACAATAATTGAAGAACAACAACAAACAAAGACACCCCGGTATGCACCCCGGTATGTAAGATTGAATCATTCTGAAGATCAGATAATTGGAAACAAGTTTAAAGGAGTTATGACAAGAGGAAGATTGGCAAATGAAGAGGTATGTCTTATTTCTCAAATTGAACCATCATCAATTAATAAGGCATGTGAAGATAAATTTTGGATTAAAGCTATGGAAGAAGAATTAGAACAAATTGAGAAAAATAACACTTGGACATTAGTTCCCCGGCCTAAGATAAAAATGTAATTGGAACCAAATGGGTATCCAGAAACAAACTTAATGAAGATGGTAAGGTTGTTAGAAATAAAGCAAGACTAGTGTGTAAGGGATATTCTCAGAAGGAAGGAGTTGATTACAATGAAACCTTTGCACCGGTAGCAATGAAATCCTTGCTCAATCAAGACCGAAACTATACAAGGCAATATGGTACTTTTAATCATTATTTCTAATGACCTTTCCACCTTTTTCAATGCAGGGCTTGCTTGAAGATAATGAGCTATTAAATAGGTGTCATATCATCATTATTTGGCATGGATTATGGGCGCTCTTACAAAATAACCACAGAAACCAGAGGAAAAGTTATCAAAATGAGAGAAGGCATTGCAAGGAAGGTGCTGGAAAAATGGGAGGTAACAAGAAGATATTTGAACCTGCTTTCTGCTCTGAATGGAGAAAGAACGAAGAAGTCTGGGGTATCCTTCAACAGGGGGTCTCAATGTTTTCATGGAGTGACTAAATGGGAAGGACCCCACAATCACCAGCTATTTCATCAAGAACTAGAAAAATGGAAAAATTCTAATTGGATCACATATGATGAATGTAGATGAAGAGGTTATCTCCGAGGCCACGGGGATGACTACGGAGGGTATGAAATTTTATAGGGACGGAGGGATATCACATAAAGCAGGAGACAAGTTTCATGTTACGGATGGTGAGAGAAGAAAGATGATCAAAATTGACAACTCCTACCACTCCTCGAAGAGAATTTGCAGGCCATGGAGGTTTGTCTTATTTGCTTCTATTGAATATATTACCTTAGATGGTAGGTTTACCAGGGCATATGGGCATCACTTTGTCCTTCTTAACCATTTCCATCATGGAGAAAGGGTTAGCCTTCCCTATTACCTTGCCTGTTCAATGGATCATACTATAAAGGAGACCTAGAAGGACCCTAAAGGTGATCATGCCCTCCACCAGGGGCTTATGGTCCTGGTTTATAAAATGCTAAAGGGGAAGTGCATTGAAAAGCCTATTAAAGGCAAAAATGCCAGAGATGAGACTACAGAAAGTAAGGATAGTGGTTTCAACTTTGATTCAGAGATCGAGGGAGAGTCGGAAGAAACTAGCAAAAAAGGGAGGATTAGGGCCAAGAAGAGGAGGATTATTGTGGAATCTGAAATGTTGGATTCTGAAACTGAATCCCTTGAGGAAAAACCTGTTAAAAAGAGGAAAGGGAAAGCCTCTGGAAAGAAGGCTCAGAAAAAGAACACTAAAAAGGGTAGCAATTCTGACCTCAATTATGTTCTGGTTGAATCTGAGGAGGAGGATGATGATAATAAGAGGATCGATAGTCAGGACAAAGAAGGGGAGGGTAACCCGGTTAAGGATAATTTGGAGACCATGGAGACTGTGAATACCACTAGTCTGCGTAACAAGGGAAAAGGGGGTCAAAGTGATAGTGGTGACAAAGATACTATTAAGGCTTTCTGTGAGACCATTTCTACTATGGTGAAGGATATTAATAGTTTGAAAATTGATACATAGGCCATGGCAAGAATTACAGTTGGTGACAAGCCCTTGGTGGAGCATGTTAAAGAGTTAGTGGTCGTTCTGCATAATGCGCAAGCTATTGAATGTATGGTTGGAAAAAATCTTAGCAACATAAAAAAAGGTCAATGAGATGGGAGATAGAAAGGAAATGGAAAACAAACTAAAAGATTTTGGCAGCAAAATTGACAAGCTGGAGCATAATGTCAAGCAACTTGTTGATCAAAATTTCCAAATCCTCAAATCTTCGATGGACAACATGAACATCTTTATCAACAGGTTCGAGAATAATGCAGAGAAGGATGGTGATAAAGAGCAAGTTAACAAGAAGGGTCATGAAAGGAGGACTAGAGCCAACACAAAGAATAAGGTAGACATCGATGGTCGTGAGTTGGAGGATATGAAGACCTCAGCGAACAACATGAAACAAATGGTTCTTCACGCTGAGGAGATTCTAAATTGTATTTAGTTCCAATTGCTATCCTTGGTTCTGTCTCTTTGCTGTCTTTTGCTTTCCTTTTGTTGTCTGTTCCGATTTTTTAATGTAATGATGTATTAAGTTGTGCCCTTCCGGTGGGTTCATTTTGACTTTTTGAAGTGATCAGGCACTTTTTTTAGCATTTCTATTTTCTTGGCTTGTAAAAGGTTCAGGTACCTTTCAAATACCTACTTTTACTTAATCAAAACCTTTGCACCGGTAGCTAGAATTGAGGCAGTCAAATTATTTTTGGCTTTTGCAGCACACAAGAACTACAAAGTTTATCAAATGGATATTAAATGTGCATTTTTTAATGGAGATCTTGAAGAGGAAGTCTATATTGAACAACATGATGGATTTTCTTTGACAAATGACAACGATATGGTTTGCAGGTTAAGAAAAGCTCTATATGGATTAAAACAAGCTCCAAGAGCTTGGTATGCAAGATTGGATAAGTATCTTTTGAAGATTGGTTTTACTAAAGGAAATGCAAACAACAATTTATATTACAAAATAACTAATGATGACATCTTGATTATAGAAGTATTTGTTGATGATATAATCTTTGGAGGAGAAGATGGATTATGTAAGGAATTTTCCATTAAAATGCAACAAGAATTTGAAATGTCTATGATTGGAGAAATAAAATTCTTTTTAGGATTGCAGATTTCACAGACTGATAAAGGTATATTCTTGAGTCAATTAATACTTAAAAGAGTTACTAAAGAAATTTGGGATGGAGAACTCTAAACCGACAAGCACGCCTATGACTACAAATGACAAACTATCTCAAAGGGATGAATCTACACCTGTTAATCCGACTAGATACAAATCTATGATAGGAGGTGTACTGTATTTGACACAAACCAGACCTGATATTATGAATGTAGTATGTATTGTTTCAAGATTTCAAAGTAATCCTAGAGAAAATCATGAATCAGCAGTAAAAAGGATTTTTTGGTACTTACAAGGCACTATAAATCTTGGATTATGGTACCCTAGAGATGAAAATTTTGATCTATGTGCATACACAGATGCAAACTGGGTAGGAGATGTGGATGATAGAAAAAGCACCACCGGCGGAGCATTCTTTCTTGGAAACAGATTAGTTTCTTGGTTGAGTAAGAAACAAAGTTGTACATCTTTATCAACAACAGAATCATAATATGTTGCGATAGCAACTAACTGTACACAGGTACTATGGCTTAAGCAAATGTTGAAAGACATAAAGGTAAAATGCAAGGAACTTATAACTATCTACTATGATAACACTGCAACAATTGATATATCTAAGAATCTGGTACTACATTCTAAAACCAAACATGTATCTATCAAACTGAATTTTCTAAGGGAAAAAAATGAAGCAAAAGAGATAAAATTGGTTTATGTGAATACTAAAGAGCATATTGCAGATATCTTTACTAAACCTCTACCTAAGGAGACTTTTGAATATCTCAAAGATCAGCTTGGGGTCATACCCCCACCGGTAGAGACTTAGGAAGTTGATGATTGTCATCAACCGATAGAATTAACAGACAAATCTTTTATTCCAGCTTTGATGGGAAGCTACTTCTCAGGGGGAGTAGTTGTTATATTGAATTGATTGGTATTTTGTATATGAACTTGGTTTTGTTGTAACTTTGGCATTTGATGTCAAAGGGGGAGAGATTGGTATGGAAAAACTTTGAAAAACACAAGGAAAACACATGTTGCTCCCAGGGGGAGAGATTGTTGTTTGGGAGAGATTATTACTCTTTGTATGTATTTTGATTTCTGGTTATGATCTTTTTGGAGATTATTGGTTTTTGGTACTTGGCATTTCTATTTTGGCACTTTGATGGTTTTTCCATCTTGTGTTGGCATCAATGCCAAAGGAGGAGATTGTTGGTATTTTGGTATGCTTTTGTCATTGATGTCAACACCTACTAAAACACTAGCACTTTGGAGATCCAGTAGCATTCACCGGCAGGCAAGTAACTATTGCATAATTATTGATATATGGTACACCGACAGGATATAATGATCACCGACACTTGGAATGACATGGAAAACACTTGGTAATATCGAAGACAACGTGTGGACATATTTTCTTAATGAATTGATCATTGGTATATTCATATTTGCATATTTGCTTTTACCGGCAAATAGGTCCAGGGTTATCTAGGGTTACATCGGCGAGTATATCTTTTCCAGATCAGCATGGCATGCTATGGAGATGATTAATTATTGTTGTAAATGCATTAAGCTGACATGTTTAATCGGTTATTGCATCGGATATTGCATTATTTGTAAAATGATTTTATTGTAATATCTTGTAGAGTCGACCTACTAAAATTGGTCTTAGGTTATGGTAAAAATGTAAGATCTTATTTTGTAAGATCAAATGTGGAATGCGAAGAAGGATTGTGTGAAGGTATATGCGAGATTAGGAGAGCTATACACGCAGACATCATTTGAAGGTGAAGCTAGGTTAAGGTGAAAGCATATCAGCATTACACTGGTACTGAATCCAACATATGAAGATGTTATTTTGAGCAGTACATTCTTATTGGATTTAACCATCCAATTGTAGTCAGTGTGACTCCCATTTTGTGATTGAGCAGTGAGCTCTAGGCGGTTGGCCTTTTTGCATGTGCAGACCCCATTTATGTACACTTACTATCTGCAGTAGTATCATCTGATTGTGGGTAAGGTTTCCCACCGTGGTTTTTCCCCTTACAGGGTTTCCACATACAAATATTGGTGTTATGTGTTGTGGATGACTTTGTGTTTATGTTTCATGCACTAATCTTTACCGGTGTAGCAATTAACTATTAAAACTGTCTACCGGCATACTTAACTGGTTTACCAGTATTAAGCATTAAGTTAGTTAAGTTGTTTTTGGTTTGAATTTATTTGACAACTGATTCACGCCCCCCCCACCCCCTCTTAGTTGTCTCTGGGACCTAACAACCTTTACTTCAACCTTCAGATAATATTTGCGTGATTCGCAAAAGGATCTACTTATTTTCGCTCTTCACAATGATATTCAATATTCACACACACACTCATAATGATCTTCAAATAAGATCTTACAATTATTTATACAAAACCTAAGACCTCATGATTAGGTCGGCTCCCTAAAGATATTGCATTTACAAAATAAGTCTTGATGCAATACAATATGTCGGCCTCAATATATTTACACATTATCCAATCAATAAACTATTTCCAAAACGTGTCGTGCTGATCTGGAACATGATATCTTATATCGGTCCATAACCTAGACCTATCTGTCGGTTAACACAAATATGTGAACCCGATTAGACCAATAAGAAAAACACCAAATGTAAACATCCAATCCATGTCTTCGACATAACCAAATGATCTCCAGATGATAACAAGTCATCATCAACTTCCTGAGCTATCGGTGAAACATATACTGGTGACTGTGCATAAGCCAATATCCATGTCGGGACCACAATGTGTTGGTTCAACAACAAACCAATATAACCAGAGTACCAAATCAACAATGTAGACCTCCAAAAAGATAAGTGTTGACATCAATGACAAAACCAATGCAACACATTATGAAGTCATCCATAATACCAATATATATAACAAAAGAGTATTATTAAAGAGAAATAATAAACCCCCTTGAATGAAAAAAATCCAAAAAGAAGAGAGGCAAGTTGAAGAATATAAGGGAAAAATACTAAAAATTTAAACTAGGCTCATAGAATCCAAGGCAATTATTGACCAACATAAGGAATATGTTGTCACCTTGATATCTAAAGAAGAATAAAAGATAAAATAGGTTATTGTCTTGAACTCAAAGGCTAGTGAGTTTAGAAGTTAGATTGTCAACTAAATATTTCATATAAAGAAAATGTCAAAATGAATAATTAAAGATACAAATCCTATAGTTAAATAGTAGAGAGGACTCCTTGAGCATAGAGAACCCATCTCTAAAATAGAAGAAAACTGCAAATGATACCAAACTAACTAGGATCTAGAGTCAACTTGATGTTGATAAGTTCATAGTCATTGGCTATGGAGAGAGAAGGCCTTAGAAAATAGGCTGGATTCCTACAAGGAAGATGGAAAATCTATTTAGGGGAATTAAAATAGTCAATAAGGTTACTTGATTTTATCAAGGCCATGTCTATTAGGACAAAGAGTGATGTCCACTAAAAATAAATATTTTTATTATGTAAATTAAATATTTATTAGTATTGCATCTTAGGGGATGTGTTTAGCTACATTAGATATTCATTTGGATCCACCTATAGACTTGTATTGTAATATTGGTAAAATATTTTATCGTGGGATGTAAATTGGAAAATTATTTAATATCGATTCAAAAACTTGGTATAATAAGATATTGTTGGGGTCAATAGTTTTGTTCTCTCATGGTTTAGCCAATATTTAACTCTATTAAAATATAAGCACATATTTAATGGTAGAGTTTCGTTGCCATTTGTATTCTAGAGTGGATATGTAAAGAACGACATAAGATTTATGATTGTATAATTAGCCATTATGTTTGGAAATACGGAGGATGTATTAAGGAGTTGATGTTTAATCTGAGTATTCATAGATAATTTATAGGTGTATTATAATTCTTCATTGCTAAATAATATATTTAGTGTTGATACTTTTGGAAGTTGGGGATTTCCCTTGTGGAGGGTTTTTCTAGGTCATATCTTGATAGTATGTTTGTCTACTCTTTTATATGGTGGAATTTGATTACTTATTCATATGTATTTCTCTCTTAGAGTTGTAAGTTAATTTTTTTATTGTTATTCATATTCCCTTCAAGTGGTATGAGAGCCTAGTTGCTAAGTTATGGGAGGAAATTTCCCCAGTTGTTACCCTTGGTATGAGTAAATTACTTGAATAATTAAATTCTTGTCTCACAAAAGAAATAACGAAGGCATTTTCAAGGTTACATGTGTCCTTGCAAACTTGGGTTATTTCAAATTTGGGGTTTGATGAAGATTTGACAATTAGGTTTTATTTTAGAGCTCTTTATATGAAGGTTTTAGTAGTAATATTTTTCTATATACCTATTGAAAAAAAATAGAATTCACCATTGAGTTGAAAACACCCAAAAACCTATAGATCCATACAATGTACACAACTATGTATGTGGATAATTTTTTCTATTTTTGAAGCCTTCAGGGAATATTATAAGAAATATATTCATACAATTAAATGAAATTCATATGGAGGAATATTTAGTTGTTAGTAGCCAATTTTCAAAATAATTAGATAATATTTCATAACATTCATAGATGGTAGGGAATAAATATATATATTATTTATTTGTACCATTTGAATAGTCTATAGATTGATATAATAAAGAAATTTTAAAATAAATAAGTAGGGGTGCTATCCCTTGACTACTAATTGATTGTCATCCCTAACCTACAGGGGATAAACCCACAAAGATATAGTGGGCCACTAGTCTTAGCCATTATTACTTGATGCACCACCGAAAATAACTCAAACACCAATTAGTTGCCACCTTGATAGTAGTGCAAGAATCAACCACTAATCTACCACCATTACTAATTAGACCACCTTGTGAGATCAATGCCAAACCTTTAGATATCATCTTTCTTGCCATAATAGAGTAGTATTGTTTGGTGACATATTACCAAAATTTCAACTTTTTATAGGAATTAGAAATCTCTTTAAGAGCATTGAGTAGTGATATAGGTTTGTTCATCAAATTTTTTTTGTCTACACTAGAATTTGGTGCATGAAGTTAGCATTGCTTTGGAATGGTTGATAGATGATATCTTGAGCATACAAAATCATAATCTATATTTTGAATTGGTTGTGGAGAGAATTTACAACATACTACATAGTGGGTCAAGTGGTTTTCCATTTGGATGAATAGATGTAAAGTTTTTTACTTATTTGAGTTCTTGTTGGTACTTGACATTCAAGGTGTGATGGTGTGAGTATCACAATAAATTTATGAGTGAAAAATTATGAGAATATATATGTTTCGTGAAACCAATATGATGCTACAATAGTTTATCAAATTTGGTTCTCCTTAATATAGCTTTATAGGTACTTTAGAGCATCAATTTTGATGGAGATAGCTACATAGGACCTTATCTTTTTGTTTGAGGACATGATTGATACATGTGTGAGACTATGAGTCTTGGTTCAATGAGATTTGAGTATAGCTACATAGTGGTTATGATTATGATGTCATGGATATTCATGGCCATTTATGTTAGGTCCCAGAGACAACTGAGAGGGGGGGGGATGAATCGGTTGTCAAATAAATTCAAACCAAAACAACTTAATCAACTTAATGCTTAATACCAGTAAACCAGTTCAATATGCCGGTAGACAGATTTAACAGTTAATTGCAATACCGGTGAGGATTAGTGCATGAAACATAAACACAAAGTCATCCACAACACATAACACCAATATTTGTACGTGGAAACCCTGTAAGGGGAAAACCCACAATGGGAAACCTTACCCACAATCAGATGATACTACTGCAGATAGTAAGTGTACATAAATGGGGTCTGCACATGCAGAAAGGCCAAGCACCTAGAGCTCACTGCTCAATCACAAAATGGGAATCACACTGACTATAGTTGGATGGTTAAATCCAATAAGAATGTACTGCACAAAATAGCATCTTCATATGCTGGATTCAGTACCGGTGTAGTTCTGATTGTCTTCACAAAAACCCTCCTTCAATCTTCAAATGATGTCTGCGTGTATAGCCCTGCTTATTCTCGCATATACCTTCACACAATCCTTTTTCGCATTTCTTATTTGATCTTACATTTATACCATAACCTAAGAGCAATTTTAGTAGGTTGGCTCTACAAGATATTTACAATAAAAGCATTTTACAAATAAAACAATATCCGATGCAATAACCGATTGAACATGTCGGCTTAATACATTTACAACAATAATTAATCATCTCCAAAGCGTGCCATGCTAATTTGGAAAAGATAAACCTGTCGGTGTATACCCTGGACTTATTTGTCGGCAATAGCAAATATGTAAGTGTGAATATACCAATAACCAATTCTCCAAAACAAGATGTCAAAATGATGTTTTCGACATTACCAAGTGTTTTCCATGCCATTCCAAGTGTCGGTGATCATTATATCCTGCCAGTGTACCATATACCGGTGACTATGCAAAAGTCACTTGCTTGCCGGTGAATGTTGTTGGATCTCCAAAGTGCTAGAGTTTTAGTAGGTGTTGACATCAATGACAAAACCATACCAAAATACCAACAATTTAAGCATTGGAGTGGCATGATCATGTATGTGATTGATAAGTAGTGGTATTGATTGGTTCATTGGTTCATGAATACATGTGGTGGTTTCAATTTTAGGAGGTTATTGTTATCTCTTGGATGATTTCTTTGTTCCTCATTATTGATTATTTTTGTAAATCAGATTTGGATTTGATATATTCTTGAATCATAAGAGGTCATGTTATCTTGTTTATTATGTTAATTTATGGGATTATTGTTGTAATGATGAGTTTGCATGGTTCATTTTTTGGGATCTACAAGTTATGTAGTTTAGTGGGTTATTCACCCATCCGTTGTAGTAATGACTTGGGTGTGAACTATATATATATCCATAGGTTTTTTAGTGTTAATGCATATTTAATTAGGTGGCCTTATTCGTAGTCATTTGAGCATTGATATGTTACATTGAAATGAGAGGATGATTGATTAAAGTGCCTACATAGTTGGTTGTTGGAAATTGTAGCATGTTGTTATCATGAAGTCATGGATAGCTTATTTTCATGGTTCAATGAGAGCTTATAACAATGATGGTGTGCAAGTTTATCTCTTGGCTTGGAGATCTTTGTTCTACTTTATTCTTTGGAGATCCTATTGGTATTTTATTTTAGTTCTTTAACTATATTGGAACCATGAATGATCTTCATTTAAGATATTATTAGCATGATGTAATGGGTGATTTAGTGTCATGGATATTGGTGGGAGATTTGATAGTGATTTGGGTTCATAAGTTTGTGATAGATGATCTAAAATGGTTGCAAGTATCATGAAAAAACTCATGGATCATGATGCTTGTGTATGGCTAGAGTATTTGTTAGTCAGAGTATTTGTTAATTAGAGTATGGTCAGAGTATATTTGTAGCTTGTATATATATGTTTTTCATCTTTAAGACTTTCTAGATTTTGAATTAATCCATGGCACAAGTTATTGCAAGACAATAAAGACAATAAAAATATTCTATCAGAAAACTTATGGGCAAAATGTTCAAGATCTAAATACAATTATTTTGGTCATTTGTCATTCATCCTGTTCATATTTTACTTGTATCTCATGTAATGATATTGCTTCATAGATAATTAATATTTACATGTCAAATACAATAATTGGACATAATAAATATCCATTCAAGGCCTTCAATTATTTATAAAGTTATGTGAACAAGATATCAAGAATGCTTGTGATGCCCAACATTTGGGTTTTCTACATAGAATCGATATTCATATCAATTGTCTTCTTCCTAATACATTATCAATCAATGCTCTCCAAAGGTTCAAATTGACGTTCATAAAAGCATTAGGGATTGGATTTACAAATCATATAAAACCAGCTTGGATCTAATCAAGTGAACCAACATGCACAAAAATGTAACATTAACTAAACACTATATTTATCTAGTAGATGGGCACATTGTTCCTCCCAAATATGTTGGGCTTCTTGTTGGTTTCAAATTTCTTTTGGTCCAATTATGAATTCCAATTTTATTAGCTTCACATGGAATTGCGACATTTTACCTGAACATATCAATACATTTTTACACTTCAACAATGAGTTGGAATTTGAAGAGAATTTCGTATTTAATTATCTAATCATTGTCACACTTGTAAATGACGTTTTACCATCTCTTTAAAGAAAATCACAAAATTCAAAGACATTTAATTCTACTCATCAAAGAAATGACCCAATAGATAATCAACAACACAACTGTTCATCTCAATTTTAGATCATAATTTCAATTCATCGAATAAATGACCCAACCTATAATCATCAACACAACTGTGCATCTCAATTTTCGATCATAATTTCAAAAGACATGTGCTTATTATACATCTCATTAATTGTTTGACTCAGAAAAGAAAACTCTTCCAATAAAATATGTTTTCCTCAAGCTCCTTCAACGATGTTAAAGGTTGGCAAGGCAATAAATTTCAACAAAGTACATGGGACATCCAGATCCAACAAAACACCCAAAAAGTTACTTGACAGCAATGGTCATAGCTGACCCAAATCTATAGTCAAGTCTTTCATGATTCATCACATGTGAGGTACCTGGATCGAATCCCACGAGAACAGTGTGGATGCAGATGCTGCATGCTCTAAAGTGGCATTGTGAAGCTGGCCGTTTTCATACGAGCTGTAAAACTTTCTCCATCAGGAAGCAAAATTATCTCTTTCATCTGCCTTGCACAATTTTTTCAACCTTAACAACAAACCCAAAAGCATGCATTTAACATGTGCACTATTGTTGGATGGAAGGTAAAGGTATTTGCTTTGTTTAAGCTTTAATGGCGAATTACAGAGTACTTGTGATAGTGAAAGACCAGCAGCAGAAGACAGATTAGCAGTCAGAGTTGTAGTAACAGCCAAAACTCACATTGTATGATGAAATGATAAGAGGAAAATCCAAGGAAAGAAATGGACATGAAAATGAAATTCTATGATGTTTTGACTGCTACTAAAGTTGAAAAATTTCCTTTTTACCTATGAAAAGGTTTAGATTCATTTTGTTTTACCTGCTGTCTTACTTAAATCAACTATGGTCATGGCATGTTTGGAACTTTGGGGTGTGTACTTTGTGAGCCTAATATATGCATGGGTCATATCTATGGATAGAAAACTTAGTAGATATTTACTATGAAGTGCATTCTTATATGGGCAATGTTAAATTTTATATTATTGTAAAAATAAGTTGGTCCTTTCATTATATGAGGATTGCCAATAGCTAGGGTAAGAAGAAAAACTACAATATGCAATGTCAAATATGAAAAGGTGCTCAAAATTTTTATGCTAGTAGCTGGCACCATGTAAAATTGTAGGTACGTGTAATGCTATTGTGGATTCATTTTGATCTTTTATTTTGAGTAATGTTTAAGTAAGAAAATATTTTATTTTATTGTAAAAGCTTTTAGTTAATTACAAACATAAGATTTACACGTGTTCGATCGTGTACAATTATAAAGGTGACTCACATTGACATATAATAAACTTGTCAATTATCTACACTAGCTCGACCATGTACAATTACACTTGCTCGACTATGCACAATTATAAAGGTGACCCACTTTGACCTATAATAGACTTGTCAATTATTTACACTTGCTCGACTATGTACGCAATTATAATTGCTCGACCATGTACAATTATAAAGGTATAGTAGACTTGTCAATTATCTACACATACTCGAGCATGTACAATTACACTTGCTCAACCATGCACAATTATAAAGGTGACCCACATTGACATTTAATTTAATGTTAAATTGAATTTATCTTTCAATTTTTAAGGATGTAGATTTGATCTTTCTCGATTCTTACCTTAAGTTAATCTTATTATTGTAGTTTTGAATCACATGTGTAAGTTTGAATTGTAGTTGCAATTTTAAAATCTGGTTCAAGGTCGCATTTACAAATTTGATCTTTAAACTCCAAAAATGAAATTTTAATCATAGGTCTAGGCTAACTATGTTTTAACTAATCATTATATGTTATCTTGATCACAAAATATTCAAAATAGCATGTTAGGGTGATATGAAAATGATAAAGCCCTGGGTCATTTGATTATCTAGGAAGCATTTAGGATGTACCTAGAAATTAAGGAGTCATTTGGTGGGAGCACTTAGACTTTAAAAAATTAGCATGTGCATTCATAATAATAAATAGAAGCATTACATTTTACTTGGCATTCTTGTAAACTTATTCAAAATTGTTAAATCAATCCAAGTGTTTGACTAAAGTGTGAACACTATGATTTCTCTTTAGCAAAATCTTGTTTATATTATTAGAGGCAAGCACATTTTTGAAGAAATCAAGTAGCAAGTTCAATACATCACTTCTTCTAGGTTCAAAACTATAGGTGTAAGGATTGAAATCACTAGCGTAAGATTTAACTGGAGTATAAAGTTGATAATGTCAATCTCACTTGGAGCTTGATGTAGATTTGATGAATAATTACTAAGGTGAATCATAAATTACTATCTATAGTAAATATTTTTTTGCCATATTTGAAGTTAGGTATGCCTATCCCTCTTTTCCAATTAGAAATAGATGTTTTTATGTACAGTCATATAGTTTTTTGAGACACGTGTTATAATTTTAGGGTTATATGTTATTTGTCATTGTTTAATTAATTTACCCTATATATTTAGTGTAGGATATTTTTATTCTTCAACATAATTTGGCGAACCCATCTAATCTCACACCCCTTATGTTAAATCTTATCATTATATGTATCTTTTAGTTTAGATCTAGACTACCATCCCAATGCTTTGATTCACCTGGTATTTCGACATGTTATCATTACTTTCATCCAATGTTCATTATTTTCTATATCTTTATGAGATTTCATATTAAAAATTCATGCATATATCCATAATTATAAGTTATTTTTACACTTAATCTATTCTTATCCTTTAATCCTTGATGATATTTTATTACTTCTCATGGATTCAATGCTACATGTTTCATGAGTGAGTTGGGTTTATGTCTATCTAGTTTCCACTCTTTCACCGAGCTTCTTATTAGTTTTCATTTCATTCTAGAGAAAATTACTTTATTTTGCTAAATGATCCATGATTACTATACCCATTAATGTAGTTCGTAAAACAACAAACTAGGTAGAACAATGCCTCCACTAGAAATATATTGGACCCACCCCAAGGCTTCGATTATTTAGTCAAGGATACATATCTTTTACTCAAAGGTTATGTACTTATTCTAAAATAGGATTATTGGAATTTCCGGGTCCTTATTTAAAATTAAGAAATATATAAATGGTATAGTTTTCAACATATTTTGATTTTGACTATAGCTAAATCCAAAAGATATTTTATGCTAACTTAAAGTGACTATTTTATCTAAATGGGAGAACTTATAGGAGTAGGAACCTAACTAGCGAGACCACATACCTTCCATAAGAGAGATGTAATAGAAATAAATTTATTTTTTTCAAAACAAGGTGGCAGTGCCACTTAATATATTTTATTATATAAAGCTGATTCAAAGAGCTCTCGGAGAAAAGAACCAGTAAGAAAAACTCTGATCCTTGCTCTACAATACATAGAAAGGTTGTGAGATTTAAATCTCAAATATGCCAAGAAATACAATATCTTATAGTGTCCAGAATACCGAGTGCCATAAAACATCCCCCAGTATCGAATATTTTCTGGAATATATTGAACAAGATGCAGTCTAAACCAAAACATCACGAGAGTTGTGCACATTTACATAGTAGTCCACAATTTGTCTCACTTATGAATTTATCGAACTTACAATCCAGCACACTTCTCAAATCGATATCCCTTCACAATATACAGATGCAGCAAAACCACAGGACCCTACACTTATAATATCACACATACCAATTTATATCATTCTGAAAAAGACCACTGTATAGCTATATGTAATATTATCCTATACCCATATCCTCCAAAAATTTTGCCTTAAGAATTGGATAAGAATCAAAATCACAATTCAGACCCATCATATGAAGTTCCTCCTTGGAACTTCCCACATTTTCCAAATGATTTGCAACCCGGTTCCCTTCTCTATACACATGTGAAATGGTGAAGTTTGTAAATGTATCAATTAGTGTCCATGCTTGTTCAAGTAAATATCTTATCTGCCAATTATCAATATTTCTCTTTATGCAAGCGTTGATAATAATAGTTGAATTGCCTTCAATGTGTATATATGAGATGTTCAGTTTTTTTACTAGTAGAATACCTTCAAGTAAAGCATATGCCTCTGCAAAGTTGTTAGTACCTGGCGGAATAAAAGCAGCTTTCAAAGCTAAAACACATCCTGTGTGATCCCTTATGCGTACTCATATCCCTGCATCACCTAGGTTCCCTTTAGAGGAGCCATCAAAATTTAGTTTGAAATGCATTGAATCCGGAGGACACCATTTCACCTTATTTCTATCAATTTTACTAGTTCTCACTCTCAGAAGACAAGGTGATACAGGAATAGAGATGCCCTTCCAGCAGTTAATAACTTGACCATCCCAAGAAGTAAATTCCCTATTTGAATTGAACTGATTTGAAACTTGAGCATTAACCGGTTCTGATACTGATTTTTCAATATAATTGAAAACTTCAGAAAGAGGAGATGTTTGCTTTCTAAAAATACGCTTATTTCTTTCCCACCAAAGTGACCATACTACTATGGATGGGATCACTTTCCAAATACATGCAAAAAGAGAGGATGAGTATAAGACTGGCCATGACTGGAAAAAATCCCATACATTATCTGGAAGAGGTGTGCTAAAGGAAAGCTTATCAAGCACGAACATCCAACAATAGTGAGCAAAATCACATTGGAGGAGGAGATGATCTAACTTTTCACTGTGTTCACCACAAAGTACACAAGCAAATAGATGTGCAATATTCAATTTAACAAGTCTCTCACTGGTGAGTATTCTCTTATGTAGAGCAAGCCAAGCAAACATCCTTGCCTTGGGAAGAACACTAGTGTTCCAACATAAATTGTAGGCTCTTTGTGAATAGGATTGAATAGACATTTGATGAATTGCCTTATACCCTTCCTTGATAGAGTACTTTCCATTCTTCGCAGGGAACCATATCAATTTGTCCAAACCATTAGAGATAAAGATAATGTGGTTCTTGAGAATCAAAGAAAATTTTACCTTTTGACCTGGGGAGATTGGGAGTAGAGTTGGCTTCTTCCAAATGACATGATTTGAAGGCTTCTCAAGATCATCTATGTAATCATAAAGGTGTGAACCCCAATGAGTAGTAACTATAGGGATCACATCTACTAGGGTCTCCTCCAGATTAAGAGGGGGGAGACCACTCCATGAATCATGCCAAAAGTTGACTTCTTTGCCATTATGTACTTGCCATGATAAGTATCTAGTAATCACATTCCTAGAGTCCATCATGAAGTTCCAAACTGCAGATCCTGATGGAGGATCAAGGATAGTAAATATACGTGAAGGGGTAGGAGTATCTAAATACTTTGCTTGCATAATTTGACACCATAAAGCATGTGGTTTTTCATACATATTCCAAACCATCTTTCCCCCAAAGGCCTTATTCCTTTTTGACAGATCATGTAGACCCACCCCACCCATAGATTTGCTTGGAGTCATTTTGTTGAGAGACACAAGCGGGATCTTTTTCTCTTCTGAAAGATTACCTTTCCAAATAAAATTCCGAATAATTTTCTCGATATGAGAGACAATAGATTTCGAGGCTTGAAGGACTGAAATGTAGTAGTTTGGAATTGTAGCCAAAATAGTTTTGACAAGAAGGATTATGCCTGACAGAGATAACCATCTAGCTTTCCACACATAAATTTTTCTTTTTAATCTGTCAATCACAGAATTCCAAAAAGAAGGTTTCTCTACTCCCATAAAGAAAGGGATAGCCAAGTACGATGATGGAAGAGAATCCACTAGAAAGCCCAATGTCTGGATAATGTTGTTAGACACCATTTCAGAAGTATTGAATATGAATAGTTTAGATTTTTGCGCACTGATTTTCTGTCCAGATCCAGAAGTATATATGTCCAATATTTTCTTATTATGCCTTGCTTCTTGTATATTGGAACAGTCGAATAAAAGTGTATCATCTGCAAATAAGGTGTGGGTGATAGAAATTGAAGTATTAGGGATGCATACCCCTTTCCAGAAACCCAAACTCAACTGCTTATTGACCAATCTACTAAAAGCTTCTGCCATGATAATGAATAGAAAAGGTGATAGCGGGTCACCTTGTCGAACCCCTTTGGTGGCTCGAAAAAAACCAGAAGGATTACCATTAACAATAACTGAAAAATGTGCCCCAGAGAGGCAATTTTTGATCCATTTGCACCACTTATCCGAAAAGCCAAACTTTTTAAGCACTCTCAAAAGAAAGGACCAGCATACTTTATCATATGCTTTCAACATGCCTAATTTAGCTATAAAAGCAGGGGACTGTGAAGAGTTAATTGAGTGCAGAACTTCATGGGCCACAAGCGCACCTTCTGATGTTTCCTTGCCAGGAACAAAACCTCCTTGTTGAAGAAATATTACTTTAGGTATCAAGGATTTTAACCGGGGATAGATAGCTTTTGTGAAAATCTTGTACACTGAATTACATAAGGAGATAGGCCTAAAATTTGCAAAAGATTGAAGGTTATTAGATTTGGGGATAAGAGCAAGATGGGTTAAATTGAAGTTCTTGAGAATAAAAGCTTTTTGTCTTGACTCCTCCAAAGCCATTAAAAGATCAAAGCCTAAAACATCCCAACACTTTTGAAAGAATAGTATGGTGAAACCATCAGGGCCTGGAGACTTGTCAGGAGCCATCAAAAATACCACTTCTTGTAATTCAGCAAGAGAGAAAGGTTGCATCAAATAATCATTATCACGTTGTGAAATCAGAAAGGGAATGGAGTCTAACAATATGTCGACACTGGACTCCTCAGAAACAAAAGGAGGGGAGGGAGCAAGAAGATTTTTATAGAAGAGTTCACCCTCTTCCCTAATTTCTTGTTCATTAGTTATTTTTTCCCTCGAAGAAGAGGCATTTATAGAAAAGATAGTAGATGTAGCTTGCTTAATCTTTGCAAAAGCTTAGAAGAATTTAGTATTTTTTATCTCCTTCTTTTAGCCATAATTCCCTTGATTTTTGTCTCCAGTATTCCTCCTCTCTAGAGCACAGTTCTTCCCAGTAGCTTTGTAAATGCTTCTGCTTTAAGAAAATTTCTAGATTAATCCCAATAGAAAAGATAAGTTCATTGACGTCCTTTAATTCCTTCTCTACCTTTGTTTTTTCTGCAAAGATATTTTTGAATACTTTCCTATTCCAAACTTTGATATTTGCTTTTACAAACTGCATTTTCATATAAAGTTGAAACATTTTGTTCCCCCTATAGAAGGGGGCACTCACCCACCATTGACAAAGTAGAGCATGAAAATGTGGGTCTCAAAACCACATTCTTTCAAACTTAAAAGAAGATCTATGATGAGAAACTTCATGTTTATCTAGACATAATTCGATAGGAAAATGGTCAGACCCTTGGAACGATAGAATTTTAGAGCTGAAAGTATATTTCTGAAGGATCAATTCCTATGAAGTGAAAAACCTATCCAATCTACTTGCAATTTGAAGGGAAGTTCTCCAGTTTGTCCATGTAAATTGACCATTAGAAGGTAAAATGTCAGAAAGGGCGTTATCAGACACAAAAGATCTAAAGTCTTCAATCACCTTAGGTGTTGTAGGATTGCCTCCCTGTTTCTCATTCTGAGACAAGATGGCATTAAAATCACCTCCTAAGATGATTTTTTGAACTCCCTGTTGTTGTATCTGACAAGTTATAGTATTCCAAAGAGCATGTTTCTCTTGAAGAGCTATTGGGCCATAGATATTAAAGAGAACAAAGGATAAATCAAAATTTTCAATAAGAATAAGATGCCAATTTGTCCCTTGACTCAAAGTTTTTGCTTTGATTGTCCTGGTATTCCACAAGGTCAGAATCCCACCTAAAGCCCCTACTGCAGGAATATGTATGAAATCCCATAAAGTGCATTTTTTAAAAATCTTTTGAGTGACTTCATCTGAAAGCTTTGTTTCTTGTAGTAAAATGATGTCTGCTTGGGAGGAATCCAACTGCTACTTGATCCGCCCCCTCTTGTCAGAGGCATTCAAACCTCTGACATTCCAAGATAAGATCCTCATTGCATCCGAGAAGACAACATGTTCTTCTCGGTCTTGTGTTGGGTGAAAACTTATCTACAATTTTGGTCTGGATACCTGCTGCAATCTCTTCTTGGGTTTTAAGAATCTTTGGCTTCCGACCTCTTTTTTTAGGTGTTTTATATAACAGAGGAGATGAAGAAACCATTTGAACAAGAGAGAGATGTTGAGAAAAATCAAAGTCAAGCTGTGTGGAAGGCTAAAAGGGCTGATATGAATTATCTTCAACCACAAGGTGTTCAACATGACTAGATTCTAACAAGGATGAGGGAATGGGTGGTGAAGTATTAAGAGCAAGAGGCATAGCATCAACAACAGGGACACCCTGAATTTCTGGAAATTCCTCAAGATCAATTTCATCTATCAATTTCAATGCAACAGAGATAAGGATATCATGTGCCACTAATTCAATATTTGGAGAATCCGATGAGGATCCAAGAATGGGAGGACTGCATTGAATCACATGGAAAGGTTGACAATTAAACATCAAGTTGTGAATCAGGTTGACCTTTGCATTCTGTGATATATAGAGTTCCTAGAGTTGACTATCTGAGTTTCCCATAGAAGTTAAACCCAAAAAAGAAGAAGTGGGCTGCCTAAAGAGAGAGGAAGCAAATATTTTCTTGTACAACTAATCAACTAGGATTGAAGAGCAGTGGATCTTAAAAGATACTTTCTTGTGTCTCCCCCCAATTTTTTGTAGAGAACTTAAACTAGAAATAGCAATCTGATAGTGAGGATATTTCTTCAAATTGGAGGGCTTTGTTCTTTTTTCTGCTGGAAGTAAAGCATCAGGCATAGAGCCCAAAAAGGATTGAGAGAGGATCAGAGAGAGAGGAGAAACATCTTGAAACAACTGAGCACCCTGGAAAGGTCTTGCAATATTATCAACATTGTTTAGAGATACGGAGCTCTCTGTTGAGTTAATTACACTTGCTGTCTCATTTGTTGTAGAAGGAGGAGATGGAGCGGATTGATAAAAGGAGTATTTATGGTAATCAGTCACAAAGTCCTTACAAACCCTAACAACATCAATGCCCGAACCTTGACACTGTGAATTAAAATGACCCAATTTATCTATACGATCATCAATATCTATAGTACCTTGTATGCAAATATCTTGATTCCATTTCCCTATGAAGGAAGTCATTATAATGGACTTGGGAAGTGGCTTTGTGAGGTTTAGCAGTAAGTATACCTTGACGGTTAAATGGGCCAGTTCATATGGGATAAGATCGTGCTTGATAAAAATACCCATTTGGTTAGCCAAAATTTTCATAATATCTGGATCACAATATTCAAGAGGGAGCCCCGAGAGAGTAATCCAAAAAGGCATGAAAAGAGGGGGAACTGACTCCATGCTAAAATTTGGAACCCAAACCAAAGTGATAATACCAATACCCTTACAGAACCATCCCTTAAATCTATGAACACAATTTCTATATTCTTTAGAATAAAAAATGGCAATAAAAAAGAGAGACTGCTTATCCTTACTATGTTAAGAAAAACTATAATAAATACAAACATTATAATAGTTATAAAACAATAAGATATCAGTAATAAAATTGCTAGAGTCACTCAAGGAATCAAATTTCTCTGATCACCATAATGACCAAAATATGAGAAAAGAAACAAAATAAAAAATTTCATATGAATACACATATAATAGATTGATAGTGATTAATGAATGTCACAAATATACAAATGAGACCTTCTTTATAAAGACAAGGTTGAAAGGTAGGACAACTAGTATGTTGACAAGTGTCTTAGTCCTATGACATGAGACAACTAGAGGACAAGATCACATGTGTATAAGAAAAAATTAGAAATATTCCTAGAGCCCTAAGTAAACTTAACATGTGAATGTGGGTGAATCGGTCCTAACTAATGAATAGTTAGATAATGTACCTTTTTCACTCTATAAAAGGGGAAAGTGGATAGGAAATACCCTTATTCACACTAGAAAAAACCCTAGATGAAACCCTAAGACAAATTTATATCTTGACGAGTGTCATAATTCTATGATATGAAGCATAAAAAGTAAATGACCTAATTAAATTTAAGTGACAAGGTGTGAATAGTTCCTAAAGTTTAAAATTAAATTTAATTAAATTTAAGTGCAACTTAAGGAAAAGTAAAATAATTTATAAAAATCAAGATGGGTCCCAAAAATAAGGCCTTGTTAGGTACCCATGTACAAAAATATTCCCACATTCAAAGTAAAGCAAAAAAATCCACAAGAAAAAAACCTTGATCTAAAAGAGAGAAAAACCATTAAAAAGTGAAGGAAGAAAGGAGAACTAAACATAACCCCTAAAAAGTACTTTCACAATAGATACAAAAGATGTTCCCCCATAGGAGAGATAAAACATGTGAAGTACTAAGAAGCCTAGAAAGCTATCACATAAAGAGTAGGAACATAAAAAATGTATGTGAATAATGACATTAAATCATGCAAAAGTATACAACTATTGAAAAATGACTGTTATAGTGCTCGAATTAGAAAACCTCCTCTAAAATTAGGATTAAGATCAACATCAAAGAGACATAATTTTGTATGAATAAATATCTAACCTAGGTAACAATATAAAAAATGAAGATATTGACGGATCTTCAATATACACAAGTGACTCCAACAATATTACTCAATCAATGCACAATATATTACACGAAAAAATTGTAGGTGCTAATAATCTCAATAAAATTGATCAACTGAGAATGAAAGGTAACCTCCATGAATAGGGATGCAAGTGCTTGTATGGTATATGTTCCATCTCATTAAAATGTATAGTTAATTAGCCATTTGTATCTTCCTAGTATATAAAATAAAAACTAGATACATAGCTCACTCCAAAGTGAAACTAAAGAAACATTAACATCGGTAGTATGATGCTTTTCATAATTCTGAAAAAGAGAAAGGTATAATAAGTATGCTAAGTTTATGCATCATAGTGTAGGAAAAGGAGGTGAAGAAACAACATTAGAAGACGCACAAGATGAAACATACAACTTGAAAGTGGTGTGTAGAAAAAACACACACTTGCCTAAAAGTAAACAACCTATTGTTATTGTAAATAACAAAGCGCACATAACAAAATTCCCATGGTAATTTATTAATTAATGCAATTATAGTAATGACACAACTTGATGTGCAAGATCCTCAAAATACATGTACTATATGGGAAACTTTATCTTAGTGTATTTACAAATTAAGAAGTATATTTAATAAATGTTTAAAATATATGAATCTAACCACATGTTGAAAATACAATTAATTTAGAAGATAAGAGGAAAAAAGGGAAACACTACAAAGTAATAAGAAAATTAAACACTTCCAAAAAAAATTATCCAAAATATGGCAATATGTAAAAGTTAAGGCCTTTCAATGTTCCCAAAATGATAATTGTATAGCTAAACCATTAAAATTTTATTTTTAAAAAAATATAAAATAAAATATAAACTAAAAATAACATATACCATAATGAAGAGTGTGCAATTCTATCCTACTTCAGAAAAGGAACTTGTATGTGTAATAATGAAGCCTATGAAGATGGGCTTAAAATCTAAATTGCCAATTTTGGGGAGGTAAAAAGAGCAAAGGTATTTTCAAGCATCATCATGATGTACACACCAAATTAAGATAAACTACCACCATTTTTTGGAGGATTTCTATGTATAGCTATAACCAAACCAAAAACACTACCAAATTGTATTGCTTATTAAATGTTGAGGTGCTACTAATTTTAGAGGAGATGCCAAAATTGAATTGTTTGTTAAATGTGGAGGTGCTACTAAGTTTGGAGGAGATGCCAAATATAATAAAAGTACTAATTTTTTTTCCAAATTAGTAATGGATGAGGATAGTAAGATTTTTTAGAAAAAAATCGTTATTAAAAAATTATTATTTAAAATATTATGTGGGGTGGGTTGGGTATAAACACCCCCACCACCCCTTTGTAAAGGGGTGATTGAAGATGGTATCTGATGCAAGAGCATCCACAGGCTTAGAGAAATCCTGTATCACCCTAAAATATATTTTATTTTGATTTTTAGTTAAGGGTAGGTGATTAAAATTGAATGCAAGCATCTATGGATCTATAGGTACTAAAGAAATTGTCCTAGAGGGCATATGAGGTTGAAAAGATTCAATAATTATGGTCTATATGTAAAGGTAGTTGTAATTTTCATGAAGGGAAACCTTTTCCTATCATTTTTTAGTGTCGTAAATTGTAACTGGTACAATTCACACCTCATATTCATGCTCCTACTTTAGTGTGTCCTACTTTCATTCCCCCTAGTCTTGTTTTGACCCTATTTTTCTCTAACTATGATGTCACATGTTGACATTGTTGAGTGGGCCCTATCTTGGAGTTTTCCTCCCCCATTTGTTGATTTCCTGGTCTTATTTTTGGAGGAACATGGCATGATGGCACCTTTATTTTGACCAGGGTGTCCCACCACCCTAGCTCCCCTTAAACAAGACCCAATTTAAATTTGGGTAAGATCTCTCCCTCCCCGATGAATTTTGGCTCTCATGGCTCAACTTGATTGTTGGAGGTTGGCCTAACTAATAATTTACCTAGGGAACCCTATATAAGGACATCATATCAATTCATTTTAGATCTAAGACTCCATAAGACACATAACCCATCATTCATGCATCCATCAAGCATTCTTAAGTATTCAAGGCAATATTTCATCCTTCAGGAGCAAAGTCACATCAATCCTCATGCAAGCATGTGTGCTTGATTAGGTCATTCATGTTCATGTGTTTGTCATGTTATTACATCCAATATTTGTGATCATATTTATCCTATAATTTACTTTCGTATTTATATTATTCTATTCAAGGTTAATTTCTAAACCGAGGTTTGACCTAACACAAACCCCTATCCACAACCCCATTTCCTCTCTTTATATATGCAAGGAATTGACTTAGGAGCTATGGCTGAAGATTTTGATGGAGTGGGCAATGATGAATAAGTTCAAATTTTGGTGAAGTGAAAAGCGGAGAACCGAGGTAACCTACCATCTCGGTCTTGAGAATTCTACTCGAGCTTCCAATAGTGGATCCAGTGCATCTCCCTGATCCAAAAAAGACACCACTTGCTCATCTCAGAGCTACAGGACCAGGGTGACCTACCATCTTGGTCCCAACAATTTAGCTTGAACTTTCAAGAACAGGTTCTTGATCTTATTCTTCTACTTAGATCCTTGTTTGTGGCATTGTCTGATATCTGTAGTAGTTTTTTACTATTATTTCACTTCAATTGTCCATTGTTTTACCCTAACTTCACAATCTACATCCAATTTCAACTCAAAAAGGGGAGACAAACAAAACAAAGTGAATCTATTAAACTCTTAAATACCTAATTGAATTGTGGCTAGATCTATTGGATTCACTCCCCCTTTTTAATATAATGGTCCCTTAGGTAAGATTAGTGGTTTTATTATCTTAATTGGTGAAACCCTATTTTTACCACCATTACATTTTGGTGAACCCGACTTCTTTCATGCTTGCTTCTAATTTATTGTCTTAGGTCCAATTTATATGTACTTAAATATTAAATTTTTTAGTCATATATGCAATTGAATTACATAAATTTATAGGTCAAATTCATAAAAACCCTATTTTATTATTTTAAAATAGACGCATAGGTTGCATATTTTTTTTAAATGTGTCTTCAAATCTGATTTGGGGATTTTTCATAATGGAATTTACTAAATCTGATTGGTTTGCTATTTCACATGTGATTACATTTCTTCTTAGTTACAATTACCAAAATCATGTGTTGGATAATGGCTTCTTTCACTTTACATTACTTCTTTTCATTCATAGTACTCTTTCATATAACATCATTAGAATTTCAAAAATATTTCCTACTTGCAAATCATCTCTCAAAGCTTTTATCCATGTTGTATGTTTCCTTATGATGATTTTCTTAATAAAATGTATTGCATATGTAGGTCACATAAAATCTTTTTGTAGACAATGGTAATCCTATAGATGCCATTGAAAAGGCTAACACTTTTACCCCTCCTAGGGTATCCCATGAGAATGAGAAAAGAATCAATACTCCTATCAATGATCTCTCTAATAGAGAGAAAGCATTGAAGATAAACATGATACCATCTTCTTCTCATACACATACTCTAGTGCAAGGGGGAAAGGTTAAAATGTTAGTGCATCAATCCCTTTAGATCCTCCTTATTCTCCTAGAGATTATCTTAATCATCAACATATTTGTGGGAAAGATGATGTTATGTATTTTATTCATGATCTATCTCCTCACATAACATTAATCAAAGATGAAGCCTTAGATGATAAGGACCCTTCTTTTCCTCCTACTAAAGAGAACATGAATAGTGATGATAGAATAGAGAGTTTAGCTACAAATGATACTCCTTCTTCATCTAATTCTCCTTCTGACCCTTCCATGTGTCCTTACACTACAAATTTTGAAGAAATACATAATGAAATCCCTTCTCCTTCACAATTAAGAACATATTATGAAGTTGGATATGATATGATATCAAAACAAGACTATAGAGGACAAGGACTTGGAAAACATGAACAAGGAATTAAGATCCCTACAGACCCTCCCACACAATTTACTAGAGAAGGCCTAGAATACCCCAATTCTCAAACATCTATGGAGGATTCTTGTAAGGTTCAAATTCTTAAAGAGTATTTTGCAAGACATAGAAACTATCACTCATCCAAACATGCTACTACATCAAATAATCCTCCTACTTTACCAATTCTTTTTCTTCAAGAAAATAATCCTTCTCCTTCTACTAGCACATCTTATCTTCCATCTCAAGCGACAAGATATAGTCATGTTGACAATCAAGAAAAATTAGCTACGAGAATCTTTTGGAGATTGAAGTATGATAAGAATCTTGTAATTTATTTCATAAAATATAACAATAATAATAAATAAGGTGACGAGTATTGTCATTTTCATCATTGTTATTCTCGTTCTCTTGGAAATTGTAAAGATTTTAAAGAATTTGTTCAAGACCAATATTATTGATCTCACATAGCTCTTACAACTGATTTTGATTTTTTTCTTGGTGAAGAGGAAGTGTCTTAGCACTCCATTCACCCTATAATGTTCCTCCTTCCCCTATGACATTAGTAGTTTAAATTTATTGGGGGCTATTTGTCATGTGAGGTGATTCATTTTCAACTACAATCATACTTGAACAACAACATAATTCTTCCTTGTATCCTCACTTGGAGGGAAAGGATAATACATTCAATTCTTTCTCATTCTTGAATATTGCCTCTTATTTTTGTTAGATATCTCATATAACTAGTGGGCAACTGAGAGGGGGGGTGAATCAGTTGTCAACAAGTTAAATGACTTTAAACACTTAAAAACTTTTACCAGAATACTCAAACCAAATACCAAAATAGCAGTTATAGAAATTAAGCATAGACAGAAATCAAAGAACATTTACCAACCATCCACAACACATAACACCAAGATTAGTATGTGGAAAACCCGGTAAAGGGAAAAACCACAGTGGGAAGCCTACCCACAGTCAGATGATACTTCTGTAGTAAGTATGTGATTACAAAGAGAGGGGCCTCCACATGCAGCAGGGCCAACAACTTAGAGCACACTGCTCATCACAAAAGGAACCTCACTGACTACAATAGAAATTCAAACTACAATTCGGAAAGAAGAGTGAACTTCAAAGATAGCATCTCCTATACCTGAGTACAGTTCTAGTTAAGCTCAATACTGGAGGTCTTATACCTCTTACACAAACCCAATCCGATCACCTATGATCGACCAAAACCTTTGCATATGATTACAACCTTATTTGCACACAGATAATCCCATAACCATCTGTAACCATTCCATCCCATGATCTACAAAGAGATCTTACACCATATATACCAACCTGGGACCTAAACAATTAGGTCGGCCACCTAAAATATAATACAATAAATTCATTACATAAACCCGCAAACCAATGATAATCCAAGTCATCCTGAGATTGACGCAGCATAATCCAATCAATAAATCCAACCGATAAAGCATCGAGATCAACTACCAACACATTACATAAACTACACCATAACCTAGATAGCACCGGACCCAAAATAGGTCGCCATAAGCCAAATGCAACACCTCCAATCAACAATATCTCGTGAATCATCTAGAAGCTGCACCAATACCACTTATCAAGTGGATCAAAATATCTTCAACAAAGCTCTGTCGTTATAACCCTTACTAACCAAAAGTCTTACAAGGACAAGTAATAGCATTCAGATCATCAAGTCCCAAACCAACAAACAATGAAATGCATTAGGAACATATAAATGACCAATCCAAACCAATTCCACAAATCAGAGCATACTAAAGATGATCTCCAGATCAATATCATAAACTAATCATTAAACCAGAACCCAATAGATAACCGGTGTCGCCATCAATGACAAACATCAATGGAACACATAATCAATTTCTCCAAAATCCCAACACTTTTGAGTTTTATTTTTCATAACTTGATGTATTTTCTCGCATTGAATTGTCCTTCATGCAAGTACATGTGTGTTCCTTGGTTAGGACCTATTCTTTGCTTGAAGTGGTACATCTTTTATGTATGATCTCTCCTTGGAAGGAGTATAATCCTTCTCTCAATTCCTATGCTTGGGGTGCATTGATTATATCTCCTATCCTTTCTAAGGATCCATTTTTCTTAGGATGTGTGGTATTTTCTTATGACATGATGTCATTCCTTGTGTAAAGTTATTTTGTTTTCTCAAGGATTCTCTCTTATTCAAGAGGTGGGCATCCTTAAGTACAACCTCTTCTTCGCATGGCCATGTATGTCTATTATAAATAAAACCCTCACTTGGGGTCAAAAGTGTGTTATCCTTCATTAAGTATCCCTTTAGCTAGCAATAGGAGGAAGGTATTAATTCGTGTTCTCCTTCCTTTCTTTTGGTCAATGATCTTATTTTTGTTCAAATTCTCCTCTTCGAGGTAGATTTTTGTAGATGTATTTGAGCAAAGATCTCTTCCCCTTTTCCTTCTAAGGATTCCCTTTACACTTGTTTCAAGATATCTCTTTTACAACTACCTTTTCCTTACTTATAAGAGTCATTACTCTTTAGCTTGTATTTGTGTATATTGCTACCTAAAGGATGTCTCCTTGGTGATGAAGGTGTGTATCCTTGTTTATAGCTTCCTTAAGACATCAACATACCTCTATGTTGGCATCTTGGGGGGGGGGGCATACATCACACCCCTCCTTGTACCATATTTTTTATCCATTTTTTTATTTATTTTGCATGTCTTATAAGCGTTGTTGCATGCTCGAAAAATAGACCTAACTCTTAGATGAGGTGCATCATTCCCAAAACCAAACATAGTCCTTTTATATGTCTCATATGGGTGTACATGCTCAAAACTAGACCTAGCTCTTAGAAGAGATGTTCTCAAAAATAGACATTTTTTTTTCAATTGAATGTCTTAAACTAGATCTAACTCTTAGACGAGATTATTAACTCCTAAAACCAGAAGGCAACATATGCAAAAAAAGTGAGTTGACTAGCATAAGTAGCTTGCTATACCTTTTATCTCTTCCTTTTTCAACTTCTTTAAGGTAGGTTGACTAGCATAACACAACTTGCTAGACTATTCAACCCTCCTTGTGTGACATTTTTTATGAGTGGAACTAGCATAACACAACTTACTAGACTATTGTGCCTATCCTTCTCTACATGAGTCACACAACATAACATAACTTGTTGTCCCATGAGTATTCATCTTCTCATGGATCACCTAGCATAATGCAACCTGCTAGCTTATGGTGTCCATGTTCTCCTTTTCCTCCCCATGAGCTCATAGGTTTTCTACTTGTTGGATCATGGTTCATCACTTGATGCATTATCTCTCTTTTCATGTGACCACTTGTGTTCTTGTAATAGAATTCTAAGAATGATATTAGTGGCCGAGACATTTGTTTGTCTAAGTCTCTTCAACTAGTTGATTTGGAGCTTGTTGTTTTTAGTACTAATCCCTTGTGTTATGTGTCTTTTGTCTTGGTATTCTCTTTGTTTGGCTTTTTGTCTTTGTCTTGTTTTTTGTGTCCTTTCATGTGATTAAGTGAGTTACGATCCTAAGATTGCGAGCTTGGTTCCTCAAAATTAGTGATGTCTTATTGCCTCGTGATCTCGCTCTTAGTTTCTCTTCTCTCTCTTCCTCATCTTTTTACTTTTTTGTGAGTATTTGCATAGGCTCATACTCCCATTAAAGTGGGAGATAAATGTAGTGTCGTAAATTGTAACTAATATAATTCACACCTCATATTTGTGCTCCTACTTTAGCATGTCCTATTTTTATTCCCCTAGGTCCATATTGGCCCCATTTTGCTTCGACTTTGATGTCACCTGTTGACACTGCTGAGTGGGCCCCATCTTAGAGTTGTCCTCCCCCATTTTCTTATTTACTAGTCCTATTTTTGGAGGACTAGGATGTGGTGGAGCCTTGGTCTGGACCAAGGTGCCCCACTACCCTAGTCCCCCTTAAATAGGACTCAATTTAAATTTAGGCAGGCTCTCCCCTTCCAAATAGATTTTGGCTCCCATTGTTGGAATCAAGGAACATTGAGAGGAGGGGGGGTGAATCGGTGTTATGCAATTTTTAACCTTATTAACTTGTCCTTTTAACCACTTAATGCAAATGAATGAAAGAAAGAAGCATAAACTGTTAGGATACAAGAACACTAAGAGGGGGGTGAATCAATGTTCTGCTGGTATGAACAGTTTTTATCCTTTTATACCATACACATATAAACCGATAAAAAAATAAACATATAACAAGAAGCAAATAAACCATCCACATAAATGAACACCATAACACACAAAGTTTATACGTGGAAAACTTCAAAGATGAAAAACCACGGTGGGATTTGTGACCCACAATATCAGTTCACTGGCCATATGAAAATATATTACATATAATAGGGGCATGCACATGCAGGAATGTTGGCATTCTACATTCTAATGAGAATAGTTGATGTTGTCATTGATGGCAACCAACTGGAAATAGTTGGAAGGAGCTCTTGAAGATTTTGATGTAGAAAAATTGAAGAATATCAAACTTGAAGATGATCTAAGGACTACTAAGGAATTCATTAAAGGACTTCAGGAGAACCTGGTTATATCACAAAATAAGAGAAAAGAACTTCATGAGAAAATGCAGAAACATGATGATAAAAAATAAACTCTTAGTGATATTGCAGACAAGCTGAGGCAAGAGAACACTAACATGAGTAATGAAATGCAAGACTTGGCCATGAGGCTATGTAAGGATCTTGAAGACAGAAAGAAGAATGAAGAAGATTTGACTAGGAGACTTGATGATGGAGGTAATGAAAATTTGGGACTTTGTCATGAAATTAATATGCTAAAGACAAATCTGATTCACATGCAACATGATAAAGAAGAGCTTGTAAGACAAGTTGGAATTCTTGAAAATGAGTTGATCACTACAAATGAGCACAAAGCCAAATTCAAGAAAAGTTCAAAAAGACTTGATGACATGCTGAAAAGACAAAAACCTGATGGAGATACAATTGGACTTGGATTTGAACATGGAGAAAGTTCTGGGACTGCAAATAATCAAGATCACAATAAACCGGTAAGGCAACCTAATGCTTATAAATTTAATGGGAAATGTTTCAATTGCAACAAATTTGGTCATAGAGAAAATCAGTGCAGATTTAGAAATAATCGGAATACAAATTTACCCACCGGTCAATGTTCTAAATGCAATAAAGTTGGTCACAATTCAGAAAATTGCAAAATGAATGTGAAATGTTATGTTTGTGGTAGATTTGGGCATTTATCTAATCAATGCAGAACACAAACCGGTCAAGGATATGGAAAAGCTATTCAGAGAAATAATGTAACTTGTTATGCATGTAACAAGATTGGACATATTGCAAAATTTTGTAGAAGCAAGACTATACCGGCGAACAATAAAGGATCTAGTGTGAAGGGAAAAGAAAAGGTAAATGATATAAAGCAAAAAATTTCAAAACAATGGATCAAGAAGGGAGATCAGAGAGTTGATGAATCTATCTTTGCACTGGTAGAACAGAGTAACCCTCCACCGGTAGGAGATTCTTCATCTAACTAAGGAATAATCCTCAAGGGGTATGGTAGCAAGTTGAAAATCATGCATTTTACCCTCGGTTGATGGGAAGAAGATACATTTACTCTTTACCAGTAGATGTGTTAAGATTTCACTTAACCGACGAGCATTTGATGTGGTTTTTGAAGAAATTTTCTATATAACACGGAAAACCCTCATTTCGACTCACCAAGCATTCAAGCATTCAGAGAGCACGAAATTGAGCAAGGGCAATCTAAAGGCGAAGCAGCGAAGTGATTTTCAAGCAGTCAAAGCATTCAAGCTAAGAGGTATTTATCTTTCAAAATGGCATCTTCATCTTCTGCACCTGAGTTTATTGCAAACCCTACTGTGGTAGAAAACATTAAGCGCCCTAGGCTCGTGTTTAAAATCATCCCTGAAATTGCCAAGCAAGATGATTCTATCGGAGCTTTTTTGAAAATTTCGAAGGGAGTCACTATTGCCGAAGATCTTAGAATCTACATTCACTGCAACATAGAGAATCTAGGAACTGATGATTTGGAGAACATGTACAATGGTGTCATTACTGATGAACAAGTTTTAATTAAACCATAGCATAAGATAGTTGAAGACTTAGGATTCATTGAGATACTGAACATACCTGAATTTCCTAAAGAGGTAGTCTGTCTAGTTCTGAGTAGAGTTCATGGAGAGTTCATGTGGCTTGACTCTATTTTTAAAATCTCTAAGGAAGCAATCAAGGCAGTTACTGGTTTACCCTCAACCGGTAGTAGGCTCAAAAAAACTAGGAAGATACCTAACAAGGGAGTTATGGAGTTAACCGGAGCTACATCTAACAACAGATCTCTTAGGGTTAATGACATTACTGATGCTAATGTGAGATATGTGAGTATGGTACTTGGATACAGAGTAACTCATGCAAACAAATTGAATTCAGTTTTCAGCTTATGTATTCATAATGCATATGAGATGGTAAAGAACAATTCTAAGATTGATATTTGTGAATGGCTTAAAGATGAATTAATAGACAACCTAAAAAAGATTAAGGGTGACAAGAAAGGAACATTTTGTTTTGGCAACCTACTTGTGTGTTTGATGATTTACTTCACCAAAGAGATACCCGACATTGGTCACAAGGACTTTGGATGTGACGTCCCGGTAGGCAAAAAAATCAAGGAATCTATCACCAGTATGGACTCTAACAGTGACAACATTATATCAGATTACTTCAAAAACTTTTAGACCAAGATGAGAGCTAGAGAAAGGTTACCCCAGAGCATAGTAGACAAGTATGAAAAGCAAATATGCTTTGTAATAAAGCATGATGAGACATGGATGGAAGCAGTTAGCCCTAGAACTATTTGGGCTACTAAAATAGGTTATGAAGTTGATCTAAACATTCTTGAAACATATGCTAAAACATTACTTGAGGTACCTAGAGAACCAACTAAAGAAACTTTTGGAAATACCGAGACCATTGAGAGTGTTGTTTTGATGCAGAATTGGAGAAAAAGAAGAGAAAATTTTACCAGAGATGCATTCAAGATGTTAAAGGAGGTCAAAGAAAATGTAATGAACATAAGCAGTATATATGCCACTGAACTAGAAGGATTGAAACTGAAAGCTCATGTTTCATCGGTTGTTACTTCTTCAGATACAGATAGTGGGAAAGAAGCGAAGTTCACAAGAGTTGAAAGAAAGAAGAGGAAACCCTCACTGGTACCCTCTCCTCCTCCCAAAAGGAATAGAACTTTGAGGAAGAAGCAACAGGTTGTAAGGGAACCTAAAAAGAAACTAACACCAAAGAAGAAACAGACTAAGACAACAGATACCTTGACATCGGAGGAACTGGTTAATGAGATAACACAAGATGGAAATCTTTGCAATGTGAATAAATACTATCATTCTTACAAAGATTCAGACAAGGACACTATAGAGGCTAGTATAATTTTGCATTTAAATATATATAGGAAGGTTTTGATTGAAGTTGTAGAGGATCTACTGAATGATTTATATTCAAGGCTAGAAGCTAAAAGAATGTCAGTAATAGAACTAGATAAAAAGCTAAAAGTTGAAGCGTTATTGGCAATGCACCCTGTAAACTCTATCTCACAATAAAATGGTTAGAGCATGATTAATATTCAATAAACCCAAAAACCATTTAAATGAGATATTAAGAAAGATTCAATAAGAACATCATGAAAACAAGACAAAATATACTCATGAAGCTCCCATTGCAAGTAACTCTTCCTTGTCCTCCTCGCCTCCACAAACTTTGCTAGCTCCCAAGTTTGACTAATGGAGAGTTGGAGAGAGATAGAATGAATGTGGATTGCTCTCCTTGTGCTCAACAAGGTAGGTGGATTGATATTTGGATTGGATTTGAATGATGGATAGGAGGATTTGGATTAGAAGAGGATTAGAGGAGAAATAGGCAGCATGACAATACATGAGAAGTGGATGATTTGTGAAGAGAATTGGCTCCAATTTATAGATTGGAGAAGGCCAACGGAGGGCCAAGATTGATTTGATTATGAAGGGTTGAGATTGATTCAAGATAGAAGGCATGGATCAAGGGTGCCTTGGGAACATAAACAGGAATATAAAATTCCTTTGGAAAAAGGGGGGAGAAATTTGAATTTCAAACTTGAAGAATTAAAAATTCCAAAATAAGGATGCATTGAGGGATTCAAAGAAATTTGAATTTCTTTGAGAGACTCAATATTGATGTGACATGAGTGGGAATTAAAAATTGAGGGATAATGGTAATCATGATTATGAGAGATTCTAGAAGGATTAATTAGGCTAATGGGATTAGGAAAAGTGATTTGTAGGAATCACATGACTGGGTTAATTAATTAAAATTAATTAACTGCATGGGTTTAGAGGAAATAATTATTGAGATGACTTTAGAAGAATAGGGGAATAATTAATTTATTTGATAAATTAATTATTGGACAATAGTGATAGGATTAATTAAATTAGATTTAATTGATTCTAAGAGGAATAAGGATAACACAATTAAATTAATTAATTATGTTGATAGGCTTAAATTAATTAAATATTAATTTTAGGTGTCTACAAACTCTAGAGAGGAAATTGATGAGCTAATCTCTGAGGTAAACCGGTCAGTTTTTATCAGTGGACACCAGTAAGTGAGCCTAATGGCTGGGAGAGTTAAAGAGATTGCTGATGAGACTGCGAACAAATGTGATACCTTTTTTGTTGAAAAGGAAAAGGAAAGACAGAAAATACACAAATATTTTTGCTAAGGTGTATCGAAAGGATAAAGGGAAAGGCAAGATTGGTGGTGTACCTGCTATAAAGGTAATAGATAACATTCCTCCACCAGCTCAAGACACCCCTCCATTAACTTTAGCATCACTGGTACATACAGAAAATCAATCGGATAAGGAAACAGATGAAGTAACTCATGATGATACTAACCTGGAGTTTGAAATATTTTTCACCATGAATATGGATACACGGGATATTAATATTATTATAGATAAGGAGACTGCAGAGGATAAGGTAGAGGATGTTAAGGACAGTAAGATCTCTGAGATACTGGCACACACTGTTGACTCTCAGAAGATTAAGATTACGACACAAGAAGAGCAACCCGAGACTGAGAAACCAACAGAGGATAAGGTAACTAACACAGAGAAACCAGTAGTTGAAGAGGTACTTGTACAGACTAAAAAATCAAAATAAGAGGTACAAACACAGACAAAGGAACCAGAAGAAAATGTAAATAAAAAGGAAGCAACCGATGGAAATAAGGAGGAAATAGTGAAGGTAATTGGGCAGGCATCTGTTGAGAGGAAACCAATGGTAGAACCAAGCACATCCACTGGAGAATTCAGGCCCACTAACATAACAGATGTTCTATTGGATTCTATCAAAAGGATAACAAATTCCAATGCCTTAGCATTTAAGGCTATTGATAACACATTACCTATCTTGAAGATGATTGCACCTACTTGTAAGATAGATCACATTAGTGATTCTTTAGGTAAATTGGACACATTGTCCAAATTCATTGCTGACAATGTCATAACTATAGATAAGGTGAATGAGGATACTATAAAGGAGAGAGTAGATAAAGAGAAAGGGGAATTCTTTGAGAAAACCATCAAAACTGTAATGAGCATATGGATTCATTATTACTAGTACTCAACTCAACAATTTTGGAATATAAGGAGTTGTATAGAGAAGCTTGCAAGCCTCACCATCTGACTAAGGATATAGATGAGGAAATCAAGAAGACGTAGAAAGAAATTGATGATATTGCAGATAATTTGATAGGTTCCTCAGGACTTATCTCAGTTTTTGAGGAGAAGTTAGAGAAACTTGAGAAAGAGAAAACAAGGATAAGGTTAAAAGCCTAAGAACTCAAAAGTAAACTTGGTCCAAAATTAGACAGTCTCATTACTCAACGGGTTGAGCTATCAAAGGCAACAGTTCAAGGAGAACGGTCACTAGAGCAACAAATGCACTATCTAACCAGCTTGATCCAACAAACTGAGACCATTCTCTCCGACAACAACAAATTCATGCAGAGCCTAAATCTAATTTTGGCAGACATTTTTTAAATTATAACCAACCGGTTACAGGAGATGAGGTAGAATTTTTGTATTCCTTGATTCTTTTTTACATTTTTTGCCATTGATGTCAAAGGGGGAGTAGTAATATGGAGAAAAATAAGGAGTAGTATGAAAAAAAAATGCACAGAGGAGATCACTTGCTCAGGGGGAGCACACTTTTTTTTGGATAGCAATTTTGGATTTTTCTCCTGAGTGTTGCCATCAATGCCAAAGGGGGAGATTGTTAGCATTCTACACTCTAATGAGAATAATTGATGTTGTCATTGATGGCAACCAACCAGAGTCCATCATCTCCTTCAATGCTTTGTTCTTATTTCTCCTTCAACTTGTCCATCATCTCCTTTATTCTTCTTTCTCCTTCAACTTTTCCATCATCTCCTTCAACTTGTCCATCTATTTTGTCTTGTAGGGATTGATTATCAATGCTTTATTCTTCTTTCTCCTTCAGCTTGTCCATCATCTCCTTTCTCTTTTCTCTAGAGGTTCTCACTTGATCTTTCAGTGTCTCAATGAAGTCCTTAGACACATTTAGATTTCTTTTCAAGGAACTTACTTCTTTTCTTGCTACATCAAGATCTTCAAGTGCCACACTAAGTTGTCGTTGCATACCGGAGTCCGTTGATTCAAAATTATGGATCTTCCTCAAGTTGTTAGGCTTCCTTGAAGGAACTAAGCTCTGATACCAATTGTTGGAAAAAATGAACACTAAGAGGGGGGAGGGTGAATCAGTGTTCTTCACTTTTCTAATTTATTAAACTGATTCTTAAACCACCAAATGCATAAGAAAGAAAGAAAAATGCAAAAACTCAAAGCCTACAACCAAACAACCATAACACCATAATTTTTATATGGAAACCCAGAAAGGAAAAAACCATGGTGGGATTTGAAGCCACAATATTATTATACTATGGCTAGTAGTAAAAGAATATTATAAAAGAGGAATGCTCTTGCATTTAGGCATACTACTTAGAGCTCACTACTCAAATACAAAACAGGGCTACAACCCCAAAGGACTCACTATCCTACAAATGAGATATAATAGAAAATACAATGTCTGAACTAGAATACAACATCTACAAATTCCAGGAATCTGTTCCGATTAGGCTCAAAATGATCCACTGCCACTTATATGAAAAACTGCTCTATCTTGATTTGCTACCAAATACAAGATCACCAAGACTCAAGATGCATACATGAAACTGCGCTCAATCACTCCCAAAACAATTTCTCTCACCCCTTGTCACTCAAAATCATCATCCAAGTCGATCTTATATATCCACACTACCAAAATGGATCTCCAACAAGTTGGCTTCACAAAACTACAAATTATGAAATGTGTAGTCTCATGTCGGCCAATCCACCACAAATCCATATACCAAACCTAAAAACATATGATAACAAGCTTCACACACAATGACATAAACTCCCCAAACACAACATCAATCACTGAAATCATCCCTACAGTTCTGCAATACACATTACCCAACTTATCCATACAATAGCTCTGCTCTTTTGGAATCACTGAATACCGGACCAAGAATCATGCACTAGAATCAACACTGAAGACTCAAAATATGAAGTAAGTTTCCTAAAAAACTATACAACCTAGAATGAATTATGATCAATGAATCTACAATATTGTGCTCACACTCTATCGGACTTATGCCTAAAGTCAATATGACTTCTAGTAGATCAAATCTATAGGTACTAGATAGAATTACTAGACTGAGCTGCCATCAATGACAACCCCTAAGTAATATCCATGCATCTAACATCATCGGAACACTATCTCTTGGCAACAAAAGTCAATGATCTGGAAGAAAGTAGAATTGAGAGTGATGCAGGTGTGGGTGAAGCTGATATAACAGATAAAGTTGAGATCCCTCTGGCACCTAAAAAGGAAGCAATTGTTGAAGAAAATGTGGAGAAGAAAGAGGTCATGGTTGAAGTTGGAACCAAAACAAGAGACACTACAGAGACTATGAAAGGTGAGCAGGTCATTGATGACCCAAAATTTATACAAGGACCAATCAATCTTGCTTCTCTATCTCCCATACAGAAAGTTCAGTTGGCATCTTTTGCTCAAGCCAAAGCTAGTGAAGATCTTCTAAAATATCACATGAAGATAGTTTTTTAATGAACATGGTAGTCAATAATTTGGAGAAGTTAATTCCCTCATTCCAAAAGGATAAATCTGATACTTCATCTAGGCAATTGAAAAGTCTAATTGATTCTATTAATTCTCACTTTGAATCTTTTGATAAATTTGCAAAGGTAAAAGTCATAAATGAATTTGATGCTAAAAGGCTCTGCACCTTGAAGAAAATGATCTCAAATGATAGAGCCACATTAAGTAATTGTGTGAAAAGCATACATGATGCAATAACCAAAGGTGAAAACTTGTATAAATCATGCTTATCCCTAAACAAGTTCACTGTGGATATTGAGAAGAAGTCTTAGGAGTACAAGGACTAGTTGGAAAGCTTATCTTATTCAATTGACCCTTTTATCAAATTCATTAAGCCAACATGAAAATCAAGTAATTTCATTGCTTGAGAAGATTTGAAGTCTGAGCTGTGATCGGGAAAGGTTAATTTGTAGAGTTGGAGAATTTAGGAGTCATATTGTCCCTAAGTTGGATGTAATGCTAAATGCTCTTCAAGATGCTCAGAGTGATCTCAAGATAGGTGATCCAGTTGATCTCAAGACCATAGAAGCACAATATTATCTTCTCAATGGGTTAATAATAGTTTTTGAGAATCCACAAAAGGGTTGGGATAGTCACTTGGACTCTTTGAAGAATCTGTATGCAAATATTTTCAAGTTTTTTGTGAAGAGTGTATAGAATTTCTCAATTTCTGGTATCTTACCTTTGTCATTGATGTCAAAGGGGGAGTGTATAGGAGTGAAAAATGTTGATCTAGGGGGTAGTTCCTTAATTCTTTGATTCTTTAGAATCCGGTGATTAGATTTTCTAGTTGCAGTATATATATTTTGGTCTTGATCCAACACAGTCATTTTTCACTAAGTGTTGCCATCAATGCCAAAGGGGGAGGTTGTTGGCAAGAGACATTTCATGTATGTTGAGATGTTTTTAGTTATGGCAACTCATATCAGAATTGGCATCCACACTTCATGTTTTCATCATCTGTAAGATTGATTAAAGATTGATCATGTATTGATGAGGCTCGATAAGAACAGTGTATCTAGCAGAGTGTACAGTGTTTTGGTTGGTGGATTATTTTGGTTGAGTGTTTTTCTTTGCTGATCTGGGAGATGTGTTGTGGATATGCAATTTACCTTATTTCAGGTTTGTGGCCTTCAGTGATCATGTTTTGGCTAGAACAATGGTTATCAATGGTAACATGTGATAATTCATTTTGTAGATCTTGTGGATCAATTTTTGTGATTTATTATGTGTTCAAGGTTGGTAAGCCAACTTGTGGGAAGTGTGTGGATCTTTTTTTTAGTCTTCTTAGTTGTTTTTGATCACTTTGAGCCAACTTGTGTACAAATTTCATCTTTTGTGACGTGTTCTTGAAGTTGACGTGGTGGTGACCTAAATTGGTGATGCAGATATATAACATATGTTTATTTGATCATTTTGGTAATAGGTGATTGTGTGAAATATGTGTATGAGTGATTGTGCATAGTTTCATGTGCGCAAGGTGAAGATTGGTGCTCCGGTATGTTGCAGAATATTAGAACAAAGCAGTATTGTAGAGCAAAGTAAGAATATGTTTTGTTCTTAATTGGAATTATATCCAAGCATTTGTTGATGCTGCTTCATAGTTCAAACTTCATTGTAATATCTTACAAACATTATGTAAGGCAGTGAGCCTTTCAGGTTGTAGCCCTTATTTGTAAACATTGAGCAGTGAGCTCTAAGCAATGTGCTTGAATGCATGTGCATTCCTCTTATGTAATATTTATATACTTTTAGCAGAGTATATTAATATTGTGGGTTAGTATCCCACCGTGGTTTTTCCCATAACTGGATTTTGGTGTTATGGTGTTGTTGATCTTTCCTTTATGTTTATGCACTTTAATTTCTTTCATATGCATTAAGTGGTTTAAAGGATGGATTGTCAAAGTTAAATATTGCAGAACACTGAT